>NW_027656011.1:0-229715 GCF_964235325.1 Thermobia domestica
CCTATGGCTGAAAAAAAGTACGTTATCCTGTACCATGTTTGTTACTACTTTATTCTTTTTTTCAAAATAACGCATATTTCACTGCATTTCCCTACACTGACACACCACTAGGTTGCTTGCATATGACACCCGAGGATCACATATGCGTATTTTTACGTAACACAAAGAGAAACTACCTAATTCTATCAAACTTATATATTTTTCTGGAATCGAAGTGTTATTTTGTCTTCTGCAGCGCTATATTTTGATGCACCCTGTATATATATTTTCGATGTCAGAGCAAAATATGTTGTTTTCATATTCTACACATCAGGATATGTACGAAATGCACAAATTAGCAGAATAAAAATAAAATAATGAAGTTAGAAACATATATTCTACATGAACGACTTTAACCCTTACCTTTTCAATGAGATCACATGACGCACACCTTCTGTCAAAAATTGATTCCAATTACCACGGAGCTATTCAATTTTGTTTTAATTTTCTTATTTCACGTAAAAATGTTGGCTGGCAACCGCCTAACAATATATTATATGTCATTATGTGCATATTGAATTGTTACTAATTGTCGTGTATTATAATCTGTTTTGGTCTATATCTTAAGAACCATTTAACATATTTTCACGAAATAAAGCTCAAACTCGAGTACCAGCACTACTCTCATAGCGGTCGCAAACCCAAATCTTTATGGCTGAAAAAAAGTACGTTATCCTGTACCATGTTTGTTACTACTTTATTCTTTTTTTCAAAATAACGCATATTTCACTGCATTTCCCTACACTGACACACCACTAGGTTGCTTGCATATGACACCCGAGGATCACATATGCGTATTTTTACGTAACACAAAGAGAAACTACCTAATTCTATCAAACTTATATATTTTTCTGAAATCGAAGTGTTATCTTGTCTTCTGCAACGGGTTATTTTGATGCACCCTGTATATATATTTTCAATGTTAGAACAAAAAAAATGTTTTCATATTCTACACATCAGGATAGGTACGAAAGGCACAAATTAGCAGAAAAAGCATAAAATAATGAAGTTAGAAACAAATATTCTATATAAACGACTATAACCCTTACCTTTTCTATGAGATCACATGACGCACACCTTCTGTCAAAAATTGATTCCAATTACCACGGAGCTATTCAATTTTGTTTTAATTTTCTTATTTCACGTAAAAATGTTGGCTGGCAACCGCCTAACAATATATTATATGTCATTATGTGCATATTGAATTGTTACTAATTGTCGTGTATTATAATCTGTTTTGGTCTATATCTTAAGAACTATTTAACATATTTTCACGAAATAAAGCTCAAACTCGAGTACCAGCACTTCTCTCATAGAGGTCGTAAACCCGGGTCCCTATGGCTGAAAAAAGGTACCTTATCCTGTACCATGTTTGTTACTACTTTATTCTTTTTTTCAAAATAACGCATATTTCACTGCATTTCCCTACACTGACACACCACTAGGTTGCTTGCATATGACACCCGAGGATCACATATGCGTATTTTTACGTAACACAAAGAGAAACTACCTAATTCTATCAAACTTATATATTTTTCTGGAATCGAAGTGTTATTTTGTCTTCTGCAGCGCTATATTTTGATGCACCCTGTTTATATATTTTCGATGTCAGAGCAAAATATGTTGTTTTCATATTCTACACATCAGGATATGTACGAAATGCACAATTTAGCAGAATAAAAATAAAATAATGAAGTTAGAAACATATATTCTACATGAACGACTTTAACCCTTACCTTTTCAATGAGATCACATGACGCACACCTTCTGTCAAAAATTGATTCCAATTACCACGGAGCTATTCAATTTTGTTTTAATTTTCTTATTTCACGTAAAAATGTTGGCTGGCAACCGCCTAACAATATATTATATGTCATTATGTGCATATTGAATTGTTACTAATTGTCGTGTATTATAATCTGTTTTGGTCTATATCTTAAGAACCATTTAACATATTTTCACGAAATAAAGCTCAAACTCGAGTACCAGCACTTCTCTCATAGCGGTCGCAAACTCGGGTCCCTATGGCTGAAAAAAAGTACGTTATCCTGTACCATGTTTGTTACTACTTTATTCTTTTTTTCAAAGTAACGCATATTTCACTGCATTTCCCTACACTGACACACCACTAGGTTGCTTGCATATGACACCCGAGGATCACATATGCGTATTTTTACGTAACACAAAGAGAAACTACCTAATTCTATCAAACTTATATATTTTTCTGAAATCGAAGTGTTATTTTGTCTTCTGCAGCGCTATATTTTGATGCACCCTGTATATATATTTTCGATGTCAGAACAAAATATGTTGTTTTCATATTCTACACATCAGGATATGTACGAAATGCACAAATTAGCAGAATAAAAATAAAATAATGAAGTTAGAAACATATATTCTACATGAACGACTTTAACCCTTACCTTTTCAATGAGATCACATGACGCACACCTTCTGTCAAAAATTGATTCCAATTACCACGGAGCTATTCAATTTTGTTTTAATTTTCTTATTTCACGTAAAAATGTTGGCTGGCAACCGCCTAACAATATATTATATGTCATTATGTGCATATTGAATTGTTACTAATTGTCGTGTATTATAATCTGTTTTGGTCTATATCTTAAGAACCATTTAACATATTTTCACGAAATAAAGCTCAAACTCGAGTACCAGCACTTCTCTCATAGCGGCCGCAAACTCGGGTCCCTATGGCTGAAAAAAAGTACGTTATCCTGTACCATGTTTGTTACTACTTTATTCTTTTTTTTAAAGTAACGCATATTTCACTGCATTTCCCTACACTGACACACCACTAGGTTGCTTGCATATGACACCCGAGGATCACATATGCGTATTTTTACGTAAGACAAAGAGAAACTACCTAATTCTATCAAACTTATATATTTTTCTTAAATCGAAGTGTTATCTTGTCTTCTGCAACGGGTTATTTTGATGCACCCTGTATATATATTTTCAATGTTAGAACAAAAAAATGTTTTCATATTCTACACATCAGGATAGGTACGAAAGGCACAAATTAGCAGAAAAAGCATAAAATAATGAAGTTAGAAACAAATATTCTATATGAACGACTATAACCCTTACCTTTTCTATGAGATCACATGACGCACACCTTCTGTCAAAAATTGATTCCAATTACCACGGAGCTATTCAATTTTGTTTTAATTTTCTTATTTCACGTAAAAATGTTGGCTGGCAACCGCCTAACAATATATTATATGTCATTATGTGCATATTGAATTGTTACTAATTGTCGTGTATTATAATCTGTTTTGGTCTATATCTTAAGAACCATTTAACATATTTTCACGAAATAAAGCTCAAACTCGAGTACCAGCACTTCTCTCATAGAGGTCGTAAACCCGGGTCCCTATGGCTGAAAAAAGGTACCTTATCCTGTACCATGTTTGTTACTACTTTATTCTTTTTTTCAAAATAACGCATATTTCACTGCATTTCCCTACACTCACACACCACTAGGTTGCTTGCATATGACACCCGAGGATCACATATGCGTATTTTTACGTAACACAAAGAGAAACTACCTAATTCTATCAAACTTATATATTTTTCTGGAATCGAAGTGTTATTTTGTCTTCTGCAGCGCTATATTTTGATGCACCCTGTATATATATTTTCGATGTCAGAGCAAAATATGTTGTTTTCATATTCTACACATCAGGATATGTACGAAATGCACAAATTAGCAGAATAAAAATAAAATAATGAAGTTAGAAACATATATTCTACATGAACGACTTTAACCCTTACCTTTTCAATGAGATCACATGACGCACACCTTCTGTCAAAAATTGATTCCAATTACCACGGAGCTATTCAATTTTGTTTTAATTTTCTTATTTCACGTAAAAATGTTGGCTGGCAACCGCCTAACAATATATTATATGTCATTATGTGCATATTGAATTGTTACTAATTGTCGTGTATTATAATCTGTTTTGGTCTATATCTTAAGAACCATTTAACATATTTTCACGAAATAAAGCTCAAACTCGAGTACCAGCACTTCTCTCATAGCGGTCGCAAACCCGGGTCCCTATGGCTTAAAAAAAATACGTTATCCTCTACCATGTTTGTTACTACTTTATTCTTTTTTTCAAAATAACGCATATTTCACTGCATTTCCCTACACTGACACACCACTAGGTTGCTTGCATATGACACCCGAGGATCACATATGCGTATTTTTACGTAACACAAAGAGAAACTACCTAATTCTATCAAACTTATATATTTTTCTGAAATCGAAGTGTTATTTTGTCTTCTGCAGCGCTATATTTTGATGCACCCTGTATATATATTTTCGATGTCAGAACAAAATATGTTGTTTTCATATTCTACACATCAGGACATGTACGAAAAGCACAAATTAGCAGAATAAAAATAAAATAATGAAGTTAGAAACATATATTCTACATGAACGACTTTAACCCTTACCTTTTCTATGAGATCACATGACGCACACCTTCTGTCAAAAATTGATTCGAATTACCACGGACCTATTCAATTTTGTTTTAATTTTCTTATTTCACGTAAAAATGTTGGCTGGCAACCGCCTAACAATATATTATATGTCATTATGTGCATATTGAATTGTTACTAATTGTCGTGTATTATAATCTGTTTGGTCTATATCTTAAGAACCATTTAACATATTTTCACGAAATAAAGCTCAAACTCGAGTACCAGCACTTCTCTCATAGCGGTCGCAAACCCGGGTCCCTATGGCTGAAAAAAAGTACGTTATCCTGTACCATGTTTGTTACTACTTTATTCTTTTTTTCAAAATAACGCATATTTCACTGCATTTCCCTACACTGACACACCACTAGGTTGCTTGCATATGACACCCGAGGATCACATATGCGTATTTTTACGTAACACAAAGAGAAACTACCTAATTCTATCAAACTTATATATTTTTCTGAAATCGAAGTGTTATTTTGTCCTCTGCAGCGCTATATTTTGATGCACCCTGTATATATATTTTCGATGTCAGAACAAAATATGTGTTTTTCATATTCTACACATCAGGATATGTACGAAATGCACAAATTAGCAGAATAAAAATAAAATAATGAAGTTAGAAACATATATTCTACATGAACGACTTTAACCCTTACCTTTTCAATGAGATCACATGACGCACACATTCTGTCAAAAATTGATTCCAATTACCACGGAGCTATTCAATTTTGTTTTAATTTTCTTATTTCACGTAAAAATGTTGGCTGGCAACCGCCTAACAATATATTATATGTCATTATGTGCATATTGAATTGTTACTAATTGTCGTGTATTATAATCTGTTTTGGTCTATATCTTAAGAACCATTTAACATATTTTCACGAAATAAAGCTCAAACTCGAGTACCAGCACTTCTCTCATAGCGGTCGCAAACCCGGGTCCCTATGGCTGAAAAAAAGTACGTTATCCTGTACCATGTTTGTTACTACTTTATTCTTGTTTTCAAAATAACGCATATTTCACTGCATTTCCCTACACTGACACACCACTAGGTAGCTTGCATATGACACTCGAGGATCACATATGCGTATTTTTACGTAACACAAAGAGAAACTACCTAATTCTATCAAACTTATATATTTTTCTGAAATCGAAGTGTTATCTTGTCTTCTGCAACGGGTTATTTTGATGCACCCTGTATATATATTTTCAATGTTAGAACAAAAAAAAATGTTTTCATATTCTACACATCAGGATAGTTACGAAAGGCACAAATTAGCAGAAAAAGCATAAAATAATGAATTTAGAAACAAATATTCTATATGAACGACTATAACCCTTACCTTTTCTATAAGATCACATGACGCACACCTTCTGTCAAAAATTGATTCCAATTACCACGGAGCTATTCAATTTTGTTTTAATTTTCTTATTTCACGTAAAAATGTTGGCTGGCAACCGCCTAACAATATATTATATGTCATTATGTGCATATTGAATTGTTACTAATTGTCGTGTATTATAATCTGTTTTGGTCTATATCTTAAGAACCATTTAACATATTTTCACGAAATAAAGCTCAAACTCGAGTACCAGCACTTCTCTCATAGAGGTCGTAAACCCGGGTCCCTATGGCTGAAAAAAGGTACCTTATCCTGTACCAGGTTTGTTACTACTTTATTCTTTTTTTCAAAATAACGCATATTTCACTGCATTTCCCTACACTGACACACCACTAGGTTGCTTGCATATGACACCCGAGGATCACATATGCGTATTTTTACGTAACACAAAGAGAAACTACCTAATTCTATCAAACTTATATATTTTTCTGGAATCGAAGTGTTATTTTGTCTTCTGCAGCGCTATATTTTGATGCACCCTGTATATATATTTTCGATGTCAGAGCAAAATATGTTGTTTTCATATTCTACACATCAGGATATGTACGAAATGCACAAATTAGCAGAATAAAAATAAAATAATGAAGTTAGAAACATATATTCTACATGAACGACTTTAACCCTTACCTTTTCAATGAGATCACATGACGCACACCTTCTGTCAAAAATTGATTCCAATTACCACGGAGCTATTCAATTTTGTTTTAATTTTCTTATTTCACGTAAAAATGTTGGCTGGCAACCGCCTAACAATATATTATATGTCATTATGTGCATATTGAATTGTTACTAATTGTCGTGTATTATAATCTGTTTTGGTCTATATCTTAAGAACCATTTAACATATTTTCACGAAATAAAGCTCAAACTCGAGTACCAGCACTACTCTCATAGCGGTCGCAAACCCAAATCCCTATGGCTGAAAAAAAGTACGTTATCCTGTACCATGTTTGTTACTACTTTATTCTTTTTTTCAAAATAACGCATATTTCACTGCATTTCCCTACACTGACACACCACTAGGTTGCTTGCATATGACACCCGAGGATCACATATGCGTATTTTTACGTAACACAAAGAGAAACTACCTAATTCTATCAAACTTATATATTTTTCTGAAATCGAAGTGTTATTTTGTCTTCTGCAACGGGTTATTTTGATGCACCCTGTATATATATTTTCAATGTTAGAACAAAAAAATGTTTTCATATTCTACACATCAGGATAGGTACGAAAGGCACAAATTAGCAGAATAAAAATAAAATAATGAAGTTAGAAACAAATATTCTATATAAACGACTATAACCCTTACCTTTTCTATGAGATCACATGACGCACACCTTCTGTCAAAAATTGATTCCAATTACCACGGAGCTATTCAATTTTGTTTTAATTTTCTTATTTCACGTAAAAATGTTGGCTGGCAACCGCCTAACAATATATTATATGTCATTATGTGCATATTGAATTGTTACTAATTGTCGTGTATTATAATCTGTTTTGGTCTATATCTTAAGAACCATTTAACATATTTTCACGAAATAAAGCTCAAACTCGAGTACCAGCACTTCTCTCATAGCGGTCGCAAACCCGGGTCCCTATGGCTGAAAAAAAGTACGTTATCCTGTACCATGTTTGTTACTACTTTATTCTTTTTTTCAAAATAACGCATATTTCACTGCATTTCCCTACACTGACACACCACTAGGTTGCTTGCATATGACACCCGAGGATCACATATGCGTATTTTTACGTAACACAAAGAGAAACTACCTAATTCTATCAAACTTATATATTTTTCTGGAATCGAAGTGTTATTTTGTCTTCTGCAGCGCTATATTTTGATGCACCCTGTATATATATTTTCGATGTCAGAGCAAAATATGTTGTTTTCATATTCTACACATCAGGATATGTACGAAATGCACAAATTAGCAGAATAAAAATAAAATAATGAAGTTAGAAACATATATTCTACATGAACGACTTTAACCCTTACCTTTTCAATGAGATCACATGACGCACACCTTCTGTCAAAAATTGATTCCAATTACCACGGAGCTATTCAATTTTGTTTTAATTTTCTTATTTCACGTAAAAATGTTGGCTGGCAACCGCCTAACAATATATTATATGTCATTATGTGCATATTGAATTGTTACTAATTGTCGTGTATTATAATCTGTTTTGGTCTATATCTTAAGAACCATTTAACATATTTTCACGAAATAAAGCTCAAACTCGAGTACCAGCACTACTCTCATAGCGGTCGCAAACCCAAATCTTTATGGCTGAAAAAAATTACGTTATCCTGTACCATGTTTGTTACTACTTTATTCTTTTTTTCAAAATAACGCATATTTCACTGCATTTCCCTACACTGACACACCACTAGGTTGCTTGCATATGACACCCGAGGATCACATATGCGTATTTTTACGTAACACAAAGAGAAACTACCTAATTCTATCAAACTTATATATTTTTCTGAAATCGAAGTGTTATCTTGTCTTCTGCAACGGGTTATTTTGATGCACCCTGTATATATATTTTCAATGTTAGAACAAAAAAAATGTTTTCATATTCTACACATCAGGATAGGTACGAAAGGCACAAATTAGCAGAAAAAGCATAAAATAATGAAGTTAGAAACAAATATTCTATATAAACGACTATAACCCTTACCTTTTCTATGAGATCACATGACGCACACCTTATGTCAAAAATTGATTCCAATTACCACGGAGCTATTCAATTTTGTTTTAATTTTCTTATTTCACGTAAAAATGTTGGCTGGCAACCGCCTAACAATATATTATATGTCATTATGTGCATATTGAATTGTTACTAATTGTCGTGTATTATAATCTGTTTTGGTCTATATCTTAAGAACCATTTAACATATTTTCACGAAATAAAGCTCAAACTCGAGTACCAGCACTTCTCTCATAGAGGTCGTAAACCCGGGTCCCTATGGCTGAAAAAAGGTACCTTATCCTGTACCATGTTTGTTACTACTTTATTCTTTTTTTCAAAATAACGCATATTTCACTGCATTTCCCTACACTGACACACCACTAGGTTGCTTGCATATGACACCCGAGGATCACATATGCGTATTTTTACGTAACACAAAGAGAAACTACCTAATTCTATCAAACTTATATATTTTTCTGGAATCGAAGTGTTATTTTGTCTTCTGCAGCGCTATATTTTGATGCACCCTGTTTATATATTTTCGATGTCAGAGCAAAATATGTTGTTTTCATATTCTACACATCAGGATATGTACGAAATGCACAAATTAGCAGAATAAAAATAAAATAATGAAGTTAGAAACATATATTCTACATGAACGACTTTAACCCTTACCTTTTCAATGAGATCACATGACGCACACCTTCTGTCAAAAATTGATTCCAATTACCACGGAGCTATTCAATTTTGTTTTAATTTTCTTATTTCACGTAAAAATGTTGGCTGGCAACCGCCTAACAATATATTATATGTCATTATGTGCATATTGAATTGTTACTAATTGTCGTGTATTATAATCTGTTTTGGTCTATATCTTAAGAACCATTTAACATATTTTCACGAAATAAAGCTCAAACTCGAGTACCAGCACTACTCTCATAGCGGTCGCAAACCCAAATCCCTATGGCTGAAAAAAAGTACGTTATCCTGTACCATGTTTGTTACTACTTTATTCTTTTTTTCAAAATAACGCATATTTCACTGCATTTCCCTACACTGACACACCACTAGGTTGCTTGCATATGACACCCGAGGATCACATATGCGTATTTTTACGTAACACAAAGAGAAACTACCTAATTCTATCAAACTTATATATTTTTCTGAAATCGAAGTGTTATCTTGTCTTCTGCAACGGGTTATTTTGATGCACCCTGTATATATATTTTCAATGTTAGAACAAAAAAAATGTTTTCATATTCTACACATCAGGATAGGTACGAAAGGCACAAATTAGCAGAAAAAGCATAAAATAATGAAGTTAGAAACAAATATTCTATATAAACGACTATAAACCTTACCTTTTCTATGAGATCACATGACGCACACCTTCTGTCAAAAATTGATTCCAATTACCACGGAGCTATTCAATTTTGTTTTAATTTTCTTATTTCACGTAAAAATGTTGGCTGGCAACCGCCTAACAATATATTATATGTCATTATGTGCATATTGAATTGTTACTAATTGTCGTGTATTATAATCTGTTTTGGTCTATATCTTAAGAACCATTTAACATATTTTCACGAAATAAAGCTCAAACTCGAGTACCAGCACTTCTCTCATAGCGGTCGCAAACTCGGGTCCCTATGGCTGAAAAATAGTACGTTATCCTATACCATGTTTGTTACTACTTTATTCTTTTTTTCAAAGTAACGCATATTTCACTGCATTTCCCTACACTGACACACCACTAGGTTGCTTGCATATGACACCCGAGGATCACATATGCGTATTTTTACGTAACACAAAGAGAAACTACCTAATTCTATCAAACTTATATATTTTTCTGGAATCGAAGTGTTATTTTGTCTTCTGCAGCGCTATATTTTGATGCACCCTGTATATATATTTTCGATGTCAGAGCAAAATATGTTGTTTTCATATTCTACACATCAGGATATGTACGAAATGCACAAATTAGCAGAATAAAAATAAAATAATGAAGTTAGAAACATATATTCTACATGAACGACTTTAACCCTTACCTTTTCAATGAGATCACATGACGCACACCTTCTGTCAAAAATTGATTCCAATTACCACGGAGCTATTCAATTTTGTTTTAATTTTCTTATTTCACGTAAAAATGTTGGCTGGCAACCGCCTAACAATATATTATATGTCATTATGTGCATATTGAATTGTTACTAATTGTCGTGTATTATAATCTGTTTTGGTCTATATCTTAAGAACCATTTAACATATTTTCACGAAATAAAGCTCAAACTCGAGTACCAGCACTACTCTCATAGCGGTCGCAAACCCAAATCCCTATGGCTGAAAAAAAGTACGTTATCCTGTACCATGTTTGTTACTACTTTATTCTTTTTTTCAAAATTACGCATATTTCACTGCATTTCCCTACACTGACACACCACTAGGTTGCTTGCATATGACACCCGAGGATCACATATGCGTATTTTTACGTAACACAAAGAGAAACTACCTAATTCTATCAAACTTATATATTTTTCTGAAATCGAAGTGTTATTTTGTCTTCTGCAACGGGTTATTTTGATGCACCCTGTATATATATTTTCAATGTTAGAACAAAAAAATGTTTTCATATTCTACACATCAGGATAGGTACGAAAGGCACAAATTAGCAGAATAAAAATAAAATAATGAAGTTAGAAACAAATATTCTATATAAACGACTATAACCCTTACCTTTTCTATGAGATCACATGACGCACACCTTCTGTCAAAAATTGATTCCAATTACCACGGAGCTATTCAATTTTGTTTTAATTTTCTTATTTCACGTAAAAATGTTGGCTGGCAACCGCCTAACAATATATTATATGTCATTATGTGCATATTGAATTGTTACTAATTGTCGTGTATTATAATCTGTTTTGGTCTATATCTTAAGAACCATTTAACATATTTTCACGAAATAAAGCTCAAACTCGAGTACCAGCACTTCTCTCATAGCGGTCGCAAACCCGGGTCCCTATGGCTGAAAAAAAGTACGTTATCCTGTACCATTTTTGTTACTACTTTATTCTTTTTTTCAAAATAACGCATATTTCACTGCATTTCCCTACACTGACACACCACTAGGTTGCTTGCATATGACACCCGAGGATCACATATGCGTATTTTTACGTAACACAAAGAGAAACTACCTAATTCTATCAAACTTATATATTTTTCTGGAATCTAAGTGTTATTTTGTCTTCTGCAGCGCTATATTTTGATGCACCCTGTATATATATTTTCGATGTCAGAGCAAAATATGTGGTTTTCATATTCTACACATCAGGATATGTACGAAATGCACAAATTAGCAGAATAAAAATAAAATAATGAAGTTAGAAACATATATTCTACATGAACGACTTTAACCCTTACCTTTTCAATGAGATCACATGACGCACACCTTCTGTCAAAAATTGATTCCAATTACCACGGAGCTATTCAATTTTGTTTTAATTTTCTTATTTCACGTAAAAATGTTGGCTGGCAACCGCCTAACAATATATTATATGTCATTATGTGCATATTGAATTGTTACTAATTGTCGTGTATTATAATCTGTTTTGGTCTATATCTTAAGAACCATTTAACATATTTTCACGAAATAAAGCTCAAACTCGAGTACCAGCACTACTCTCATAGCGGTCGCAAACCCAAATCCCTATGGCTGAAAAAAAGTACGTTATCCTGTACCATGTTTGTTACTACTTTATTCTTTTTTTCAAAATAACGCATATTTCACTGCATTTCCCTACACTGACACACCACTAGGTTGCTTGCATATGACACCCGAGGATCACATATGCGTATTTTTACGTAACACAAAGAGAAACTACCTAATTCTATCAAACTTATATATTTTTCTGAAATCGAAGTGTTATTTTGTCTTCTGCAACGGGTTATTTTGATGCACCCTGTATATATATTTTCAATGTTAGAACAAAAAAATGTTTTCATATTCTACACATCAGGATAGGTACGAAAGGCACAAATTAGCAGAATAAAAATAAAATAATGAAGTTAGAAACAAATATTCTATATAAACGACTATAACCCTTACCTTTTCTATGAGATCACATGACGCACACCTTCTGTCAAAAATTGATTCCAATTACCACGGAGCTATTCAATTTTGTTTTAATTTTCTTATTTCACGTAAAAATGTTGGCTGGCAACCGCCTAACAATATATTATATGTCATTATGTGCATATTGAATTGTTACTAATTGTCGTGTATTATAATCTGTTTTGGTCTATATCTTAAGAACCATTTAACATATTTTCACGAAATAAAGCTCAAACTCGAGTACCAGCACTTCTCTCATAGCGGTCGCAAACCCGGGTCCCTATGGCTGAAAAAAAGTACGTTATCCTGTACCATGTTTGTTACTACTTTATTCTTTTTTTCAAAATAACGCATATTTCACTGCATTTCCCTACACTGACACACCACTAGGTTGCTTGCATATGACACCCGAGGATCACATATGCGTATTTTTACGTAACACAAAGAGAAACTACCTAATTCTATCAAACTTATATATTTTTCTGGAATCTAAGTGTTATTTTGTCTTCTGCAGCGCTATATTTTGATGCACCCTGTATATATATTTTCGATGTCAGAGCAAAATATGTTGTTTTCATATTCTACACATCAGGATATGTACGAAATGCACAAATTAGCAGAATAAAAATAAAATAATGAAGTTAGAAACATATATTCTACATGAACGACTTTAACCCTTACCTTTTCAATGAGATCACATGACGCACACCTTCTGTCAAAAATTGATTCCAATTACCACGGAGCTATTCAATTTTGTTTTAATTTTCTTATTTCACGTAAAAATGTTGGCTGGCAACCGCCTAACAATATATTATATGTCATTATGTGCATATTGAATTGTTACTAATTGTCGTGTATTATAATCTGTTTTGGTCTATATCTTAAGAACCATTTAACATATTTTCACGAAATAAAGCTCAAACTCGAGTACCAGCACTACTCTCATAGCGGTCGCAAACCCAAATCTTTATGGCTGAAAAAAATTACGTTATCCTGTACCATGTTTGTTACTACTTTATTCTTTTTTTCAAAATAACGCATATTTCACTGCATTTCCCTACACTGACACACCACTAGGTTGCTTGCATATGACACCCGAGGATCACATATGCGTATTTTTACGTAACACAAAGAGAAACTACCTAATTCTATCAAACTTATATATTTTTCTGAAATCGAAGTGTTATCTTGTCTTCTGCAACGGGTTATTTTGATGCACCCTGTATATATATTTTCAATGTTAGAACAAAAAAAATGTTTTCATATTCTACACATCAGGATAGGTACGAAAGGCACAAATTAGCAGAAAAAGCATAAAATAATGAAGTTAGAAACAAATATTCTATATAAACGACTATAACCCTTACCTTTTCTATGAGATCACATGACGCACACCTTATGTCAAAAATTGATTCCAATTACCACGGAGCTATTCAATTTTGTTTTAATTTTCTTATTTCACGTAAAAATGTTGGCTGGCAACCGCCTAACAATATATTATATGTCATTATGTGCATATTGAATTGTTACTAATTGTCGTGTATTATAATCTGTTTTGGTCTATATCTTAAGAACCATTTAACATATTTTCACGAAATAAAGCTCAAACTCGAGTACCAGCACTTCTCTCATAGAGGTCGTAAACCCGGGTCCCTATGGCTGAAAAAAGGTACCTTATCCTGTACCATGTTTGTTACTACTTTATTCTTTTTTTCAAAATAACGCATATTTCACTGCATTTCCCTACACTGACACACCACTAGGTTGCTTGCATATGACACCCGAGGATCACATATGCGTATTTTTACGTAACACAAAGAGAAACTACCTAATTCTATCAAACTTATATATTTTTCTGGAATCGAAGTGTTATTTTGTCTTCTGCAGCGCTATATTTTGATGCACCCTGTTTATATATTTTCGATGTCAGAGCAAAATATGTTGTTTTCATATTCTACACATCAGGATATGTACGAAATGCACAAATTAGCAGAATAAAAATAAAATAATGAAGTTAGAAACATATATTCTACATGAACGACTTTAACCCTTACCTTTTCAATGAGATCACATGACGCACACCTTCTGTCAAAAATTGATTCCAATTACCACGGAGCTATTCAATTTTGTTTTAATTTTCTTATTTCACGTAAAAATGTTGGCTGGCAACCGCCTAACAATATATTATATGTCATTATGTGCATATTGAATTGTTACTAATTGTCGTGTATTATAATCTGTTTTGGTCTATATCTTAAGAACCATTTAACATATTTTCACGAAATAAAGCTCAAACTCGAGTACCAGCACTACTCTCATAGCGGTCGCAAACCCAAATCCCTATGGCTGAAAAAAAGTACGTTATCCTGTACCATGTTTGTTACTACTTTATTCTTTTTTTCAAAATAACGCATATTTCACTGCATTTCCCTACACTGACACACCACTAGGTTGCTTGCATATGACACCCGAGGATCACATATGCGTATTTTTACGTAACACAAAGAGAAACTACCTAATTCTATCAAACTTATATATTTTTCTGAAATCGAAGTGTTATCTTGTCTTCTGCAACGGGTTATTTTGATGCACCCTGTATATATATTTTCAATGTTAGAACAAAAAAAATGTTTTCATATTCTACACATCAGGATAGGTACGAAAGGCACAAATTAGCAGAAAAAGCATAAAATAATGAAGTTAGAAACAAATATTCTATATAAACGACTATAAACCTTACCTTTTCTATGAGATCACATGACGCACACCTTCTGTCAAAAATTGATTCCAATTACCACGGAGCTATTCAATTTTGTTTTAATTTTCTTATTTCACGTAAAAATGTTGGCTGGCAACCGCCTAACAATATATTATATGTCATTATGTGCATATTGAATTGTTACTAATTGTCGTGTATTATAATCTGTTTTGGTCTATATCTTAAGAACCATTTAACATATTTTCACGAAATAAAGCTCAAACTCGAGTACCAGCACTTCTCTCATAGCGGTCGCAAACTCGGGTCCCTATGGCTGAAAAAAAGTACGTTATCCTATACCATGTTTGTTACTACTTTATTCTTTTTTTCAAAGTAACGCATATTTCACTGCATTTCCCTACACTGACACACCACTAGGTTGCTTGCATATGACACCCGAGGATCACATATGCGTATTTTTACGTAACACAAAGAGAAACTACCTAATTCTATCAAACTTATATATTTTTCTGGAATCGAAGTGTTATTTTGTCTTCTGCAGCGCTATATTTTGATGCACCCTGTATATATATTTTCGATGTCAGAGCAAAATATGTTGTTTTCATATTCTACACATCAGGATATGTACGAAATGCACAAATTAGCAGAATAAAAATAAAATAATGAAGTTAGAAACATATATTCTACATGAACGACTTTAACCCTTACCTTTTCAATGAGATCACATGACGCACACCTTCTGTCAAAAATTGATTCCAATTACCACGGAGCTATTCAATTTTGTTTTAATTTTCTTATTTCACGTAAAAATGTTGGCTGGCAACCGCCTAACAATATATTATATGTCATTATGTGCATATTGAATTGTTACTAATTGTCGTGTATTATAATCTGTTTTGGTCTATATCTTAAGAACCATTTAACATATTTTCACGAAATAAAGCTCAAACTCGAGTACCAGCACTACTCTCATAGCGGTCGCAAACCCAAATCCCTATGGCTGAAAAAAAGTACGTTATCCTGTACCATGTTTGTTACTACTTTATTCTTTTTTTCAAAATAACGCATATTTCACTGCATTTCCCTACACTGACACACCACTAGGTTGCTTGCATATGACACCCGAGGATCACATATGCGTATTTTTACGTAACACAAAGAGAAACTACCTAATTCTATCAAACTTATATATTTTTCTGGAATCGAAGTGTTATTTTGTCTTCTGCAGCGCTATATTTTGATGCACCCTGTTTATATATTTTCGATGTCAGAGCAAAATATGTTGTTTTCATATTCTACACATCAGGATATGTACGAAATGCACAAATTAGCAGAATAAAAATAAAATAATGAAGTTAGAAACATATATTCTACATGAACGACTTTAACCCTTACCTTTTCAATGAGATCACATGACGCACACCTTCTGTCAAAAATTGATTCCAATTACCACGGAGCTATTCAATTTTGTTTTAATTTTCTTATTTCACGTAAAAATGTTGGCTGGCAACCGCCTAACAATATATTATATGTCATTATGTGCATATTGAATTGTTACTAATTGTCGTGTATTATAATCTGTTTTGGTCTATATCTTAAGAACCATTTAACATATTTTCACGAAATAAAGCTCAAACTCGAGTACCAGCACTACTCTCATAGCGGTCGCAAACCCAAATCCCTATGGCTGAAAAAAAGTACGTTATCCTGTACCATGTTTGTTACTACTTTATTCTTTTTTTCAAAATAACGCATATTTCACTGCATTTCCCTACACTGACACACCACTAGGTTGCTTGCATATGACACCCGAGGATCACATATGCGTATTTTTACGTAACACAAAGAGAAACTACCTAATTCTATCAAACTTATATATTTTTCTGAAATCGAAGTGTTATCTTGTCTTCTGCAACGGGTTATTTTGATGCACCCTGTATATATATTTTCAATGTTAGAACAAAAAAAATGTTTTCATATTCTACACATCAGGATAGGTACGAAAGGCACAAATTAGCAGAAAAAGCATAAAATAATGAAGTTAGAAACAAATATTCTATATAAACGACTATAAACCTTACCTTTTCTATGAGATCACATGACGCACACCTTCTGTCAAAAATTGATTCCAATTACCACGGAGCTATTCAATTTTGTTTTAATTTTCTTATTTCACGTAAAAATGTTGGCTGGCAACCGCCTAACAATATATTATATGTCATTATGTGCATATTGAATTGTTACTAATTGTCGTGTATTATAATCTGTTTTGGTCTATATCTTAAGAACCATTTAACATATTTTCACGAAATAAAGCTCAAACTCGAGTACCAGCACTTCTCTCATAGCGGTCGCAAACTCGGGTCCCTATGGCTGAAAAAAAGTACGTTATCCTATACCATGTTTGTTACTACTTTATTCTTTTTTTCAAAGTAACGCATATTTCACTGCATTTCCCTACACTGACACACCACTAGGTTGCTTGCATATGACACCCGAGGATCACATATGCGTATTTTTACGTAACACAAAGAGAAACTACCTAATTCTATCAAACTTATATATTTTTCTGGAATCGAAGTGTTATTTTGTCTTCTGCAGCGCTATATTTTGATGCACCCTGTATATATATTTTCGATGTCAGAGCAAAATATGTTGTTTTCATATTCTACACATCAGGATATGTACGAAATGCACAAATTAGCAGAATAAAAATAAAATAATGAAGTTAGAAACATATATTCTACATGAACGACTTTAACCCTTACCTTTTCAATGAGATCACATGACGCACACCTTCTGTCAAAAATTGATTCCAATTACCACGGAGCTATTCAATTTTGTTTTAATTTTCTTATTTCACGTAAAAATGTTGGCTGGCAACCGCCTAACAATATATTATATGTCATTATGTGCATATTGAATTGTTACTAATTGTCGTGTATTATAATCTGTTTTGGTCTATATCTTAAGAACCATTTAACATATTTTCACGAAATAAAGCTCAAACTCGAGTACCAGCACTACTCTCATAGCGGTCGCAAACCCAAATCCCTATGGCTGAAAAAAAGTACGTTATCCTGTACCATGTTTGTTACTACTTTATTCTTTTTTTCAAAATTACGCATATTTCACTGCATTTCCCTACACTGACACACCACTAGGTTGCTTGCATATGACACCCGAGGATCACATATGCGTATTTTTACGTAACACAAAGAGAAACTACCTAATTCTATCAAACTTATATATTTTTCTGAAATCGAAGTGTTATTTTGTCTTCTGCAACGGGTTATTTTGATGCACCCTGTATATATATTTTCAATGTTAGAACAAAAAAATGTTTTCATATTCTACACATCAGGATAGGTACGAAAGGCACAAATTAGCAGAATAAAAATAAAATAATGAAGTTAGAAACAAATATTCTATATAAACGACTATAACCCTTACCTTTTCTATGAGATCACATGACGCACACCTTCTGTCAAAAATTGATTCCAATTACCACGGAGCTATTCAATTTTGTTTTAATTTTCTTATTTCACGTAAAAATGTTGGCTGGCAACCGCCTAACAATATATTATATGTCATTATGTGCATATTGAATTGTTACTAATTGTCGTGTATTATAATCTGTTTTGGTCTATATCTTAAGAACCATTTAACATATTTTCACGAAATAAAGCTCAAACTCGAGTACCAGCACTTCTCTCATAGCGGTCGCAAACCCGGGTCCCTATGGCTGAAAAAAAGTACGTTATCCTGTACCATTTTTGTTACTACTTTATTCTTTTTTTCAAAATAACGCATATTTCACTGCATTTCCCTACACTGACACACCACTAGGTTGCTTGCATATGACACCCGAGGATCACATATGCGTATTTTTACGTAACACAAAGAGAAACTACCTAATTCTATCAAACTTATATATTTTTCTGGAATCTAAGTGTTATTTTGTCTTCTGCAGCGCTATATTTTGATGCACCCTGTATATATATTTTCGATGTCAGAGCAAAATATGTGGTTTTCATATTCTACACATCAGGATATGTACGAAATGCACAAATTAGCAGAATAAAAATAAAATAATGAAGTTAGAAACATATATTCTACATGAACGACTTTAACCCTTACCTTTTCAATGAGATCACATGACGCACACCTTCTGTCAAAAATTGATTCCAATTACCACGGAGCTATTCAATTTTGTTTTAATTTTCTTATTTCACGTAAAAATGTTGGCTGGCAACCGCCTAACAATATATTATATGTCATTATGTGCATATTGAATTGTTACTAATTGTCGTGTATTATAATCTGTTTTGGTCTATATCTTAAGAACCATTTAACATATTTTCACGAAATAAAGCTCAAACTCGAGTACCAGCACTACTCTCATAGCGGTCGCAAACCCAAATCCCTATGGCTGAAAAAAAGTACGTTATCCTGTACCATGTTTGTTACTACTTTATTCTTTTTTTCAAAATAACGCATATTTCACTGCATTTCCCTACACTGACACACCACTAGGTTGCTTGCATATGACACCCGAGGATCACATATGCGTATTTTTACGTAACACAAAGAGAAACTACCTAATTCTATCAAACTTATATATTTTTCTGAAATCGAAGTGTTATTTTGTCTTCTGCAACGGGTTATTTTGATGCACCCTGTATATATATTTTCAATGTTAGAACAAAAAAATGTTTTCATATTCTACACATCAGGATAGGTACGAAAGGCACAAATTAGCAGAATAAAAATAAAATAATGAAGTTAGAAACAAATATTCTATATAAACGACTATAACCCTTACCTTTTCTATGAGATCACATGACGCACACCTTCTGTCAAAAATTGATTCCAATTACCACGGAGCTATTCAATTTTGTTTTAATTTTCTTATTTCACGTAAAAATGTTGGCTGGCAACCGCCTAACAATATATTATATGTCATTATGTGCATATTGAATTGTTACTAATTGTCGTGTATTATAATCTGTTTTGGTCTATATCTTAAGAACCATTTAACATATTTTCACGAAATAAAGCTCAAACTCGAGTACCAGCACTTCTCTCATAGCGGTCGCAAACCCGGGTCCCTATGGCTGAAAAAAAGTACGTTATCCTGTACCATGTTTGTTACTACTTTATTCTTTTTTTCAAAATAACGCATATTTCACTGCATTTCCCTACACTGACACACCACTAGGTTGCTTGCATATGACACCCGAGGATCACATATGCGTATTTTTACGTAACACAAAGAGAAACTACCTAATTCTATCAAACTTATATATTTTTCTGGAATCTAAGTGTTATTTTGTCTTCTGCAGCGCTATATTTTGATGCACCCTGTATATATATTTTCGATGTCAGAGCAAAATATGTTGTTTTCATATTCTACACATCAGGATATGTACGAAATGCACAAATTAGCAGAATAAAAATAAAATAATGAAGTTAGAAACATATATTCTACTTGAACGACTTTAACCCTTACCTTTTCAATGAGATCACATGACGCACACCTTCTGTCAAAAATTGATTCCAATTACCACGGAGCTATTCAATTTTGTTTTAATTTTCTTATTTCACGTAAAAATGTTGGCTGGCAACCGCCTAACAATATATTATATGTCATTATGTGCATATTGAATTGTTACTAATTGTCGTGTATTATAATCTGTTTTGGTCTATATCTTAAGAACCATTTAACATATTTTCACGAAATAAAGCTCAAACTCGAGTACCAGCACTACTCTCATAGCGGTCGCAAACCCAAATCTTTATGGCTGAAAAAAAGTACGTTATCCTGTACCATGTTTGTTACTACTTTATTCTTTTTTTCAAAATAACGCATATTTCACTGCATTTCCCTACACTGACACACCACTAGGTTGCTTGCATATGACACCCGAGGATCACATATGCGTATTTTTACGTAACACAAAGAGAAACTACCTAATTCTATCAAACTTATATATTTTTCTGAAATCGAAGTGTTATCTTGTCTTCTGCAACGGGTTATTTTGATGCACCCTGTATATATATTTTCAATGTTAGAACAAAAAAAATGTTTTCATATTCTACACATCAGGATAGGTACGAAAGGCACAAATTAGCAGAAAAAGCATAAAATAATGAAGTTAGAAACAAATATTCTATATAAACGACTATAACCCTTACCTTTTCTATGAGATCACATGACGCACACCTTATGTCAAAAATTGATTCCAATTACCACGGAGCTATTCAATTTTGTTTTAATTTTCTTATTTCACGTAAAAATGTTGGCTGGCAACCGCCTAACAATATATTATATGTCATTATGTGCATATTGAATTGTTACTAATTGTCGTGTATTATAATCTGTTTTGGTCTATATCTTAAGAACCATTTAACATATTTTCACGAAATAAAGCTCAAACTCGAGTACCAGCACTTCTCTCATAGAGGTCGTAAACCCGGGTCCCTATGGCTGAAAAAAGGTACCTTATCCTGTACCATGTTTGTTACTACTTTATTCTTTTTTTCAAAATAACGCATATTTCACTGCATTTCCCTACACTGACACACCACTAGGTTGCTTGCATATGACACCCGAGGATCACATATGCGTATTTTTACGTAACACAAAGAGAAACTACCTAATTCTATCAAACTTATATATTTTTCTGGAATCGAAGTGTTATTTTGTCTTCTGCAGCGCTATATTTTGATGCACCCTGTTTATATATTTTCGATGTCAGAGCAAAATATGTTGTTTTCATATTCTACACATCAGGATATGTACGAAATGCACAAATTAGCAGAATAAAAATAAAATAATGAAGTTAGAAACATATATTCTACATGAACGACTTTAACCCTTACCTTTTCAATGAGATCACATGACGCACACCTTCTGTCAAAAATTGATTCCAATTACCACGGAGCTATTCAATTTTGTTTTAATTTTCTTATTTCACGTAAAAATGTTGGCTGGCAACCGCCTAACAATATATTATATGTCATTATGTGCATATTGAATTGTTACTAATTGTCGTGTATTATAATCTGTTTTGGTCTATATCTTAAGAACCATTTAACATATTTTCACGAAATAAAGCTCAAACTCGAGTACCAGCACTACTCTCATAGCGGTCGCAAACCCAAATCCCTATGGCTGAAAAAAAGTACGTTATCCTGTACCATGTTTGTTACTACTTTATTCTTTTTTTCAAAATAACGCATATTTCACTGCATTTCCCTACACTGACACACCACTAGGTTGCTTGCATATGACACCCGAGGATCACATATGCGTATTTTTACGTAACACAAAGAGAAACTACCTAATTCTATCAAACTTATATATTTTTCTGAAATCGAAGTGTTATCTTGTCTTCTGCAACGGGTTATTTTGATGCACCCTGTATATATATTTTCAATGTTAGAACAAAAAAAATGTTTTCATATTCTACACATCAGGATAGGTACGAAAGGCACAAATTAGCAGAAAAAGCATAAAATAATGAAGTTAGAAACAAATATTCTATATAAACGACTATAAACCTTACCTTTTCTATGAGATCACATGACGCACACCTTCTGTCAAAAATTGATTCCAATTACCACGGAGCTATTCAATTTTGTTTTAATTTTCTTATTTCACGTAAAAATGTTGGCTGGCAACCGCCTAACAATATATTATATGTCATTATGTGCATATTGAATTGTTACTAATTGTCGTGTATTATAATCTGTTTTGGTCTATATCTTAAGAACCATTTAACATATTTTCACGAAATAAAGCTCAAACTCGAGTACCAGCACTTCTCTCATAGCGGTCGCAAACTCGGGTCCCTATGGCTGAAAAAAAGTACGTTATCCTATACCATGTTTGTTACTACTTTATTCTTTTTTTCAAAGTAACGCATATTTCACTGCATTTCCCTACACTGACACACCACTAGGTTGCTTGCATATGACACCCGAGGATCACATATGCGTATTTTTACGTAACACAAAGAGAAACTACCTAATTCTATCAAACTTATATATTTTTCTGGAATCGAAGTGTTATTTTGTCTTCTGCAGCGCTATATTTTGATGCACCCTGTATATATATTTTCGATGTCAGAGCAAAATATGTTGTTTTCATATTCTACACATCAGGATATGTACGAAATGCACAAATTAGCAGAATAAAAATAAAATAATGAAGTTAGAAACATATATTCTACATGAACGACTTTAACCCTTACCTTTTCAATGAGATCACATGACGCACACCTTCTGTCAAAAATTGATTCCAATTACCACGGAGCTATTCAATTTTGTTTTAATTTTCTTATTTCACGTAAAAATGTTGGCTGGCAACCGCCTAACAATATATTATATGTCATTATGTGCATATTGAATTGTTACTAATTGTCGTGTATTATAATCTGTTTTGGTCTATATCTTAAGAACCATTTAACATATTTTCACGAAATAAAGCTCAAACTCGAGTACCAGCACTACTCTCATAGCGGTCGCAAACCCAAATCCCTATGGCTGAAAAAAAGTACGTTATCCTGTACCATGTTTGTTACTACTTTATTCTTTTTTTCAAAATTACGCATATTTCACTGCATTTCCCTACACTGACACACCACTAGGTTGCTTGCATATGACACCCGAGGATCACATATGCGTATTTTTACGTAACACAAAGAGAAACTACCTAATTCTATCAAACTTATATATTTTTCTGAAATCGAAGTGTTATTTTGTCTTCTGCAACGGGTTATTTTGATGCACCCTGTATATATATTTTCAATGTTAGAACAAAAAAATGTTTTCATATTCTACACATCAGGATAGGTACGAAAGGCACAAATTAGCAGAATAAAAATAAAATAATGAAGTTAGAAACAAATATTCTATATAAACGACTATAACCCTTACCTTTTCTATGAGATCACATGACGCACACCTTCTGTCAAAAATTGATTCCAATTACCACGGAGCTATTCAATTTTGTTTTAATTTTCTTATTTCACGTAAAAATGTTGGCTGGCAACCGCCTAACAATATATTATATGTCATTATGTGCATATTGAATTGTTACTAATTGTCGTGTATTATAATCTGTTTTGGTCTATATCTTAAGAACCATTTAACATATTTTCACGAAATAAAGCTCAAACTCGAGTACCAGCACTTCTCTCATAGCGGTCGCAAACCCGGGTCCCTATGGCTGAAAAAAAGTACGTTATCCTGTACCATTTTTGTTACTACTTTATTCTTTTTTTCAAAATAACGCATATTTCACTGCATTTCCCTACACTGACACACCACTAGGTTGCTTGCATATGACACCCGAGGATCACATATGCGTATTTTTACGTAACACAAAGAGAAACTACCTAATTCTATCAAACTTATATATTTTTCTGGAATCTAAGTGTTATTTTGTCTTCTGCAGCGCTATATTTTGATGCACCCTGTATATATATTTTCGATGTCAGAGCAAAATATGTGGTTTTCATATTCTACACATCAGGATATGTACGAAATGCACAAATTAGCAGAATAAAAATAAAATAATGAAGTTAGAAACATATATTCTACATGAACGACTTTAACCCTTACCTTTTCAATGAGATCACATGACGCACACCTTCTGTCAAAAATTGATTCCAATTACCACGGAGCTATTCAATTTTGTTTTAATTTTCTTATTTCACGTAAAAATGTTGGCTGGCAACCGCCTAACAATATATTATATGTCATTATGTGCATATTGAATTGTTACTAATTGTCGTGTATTATAATCTGTTTTGGTCTATATCTTAAGAACCATTTAACATATTTTCACGAAATAAAGCTCAAACTCGAGTACCAGCACTACTCTCATAGCGGTCGCAAACCCAAATCTTTATGGCTGAAAAAAATTACGTTATCCTGTACCATGTTTGTTACTACTTTATTCTTTTTTTCAAAATAACGCATATTTCACTGCATTTCCCTACACTGACACACCACTAGGTTGCTTGCATATGACACCCGAGGATCACATATGCGTATTTTTACGTAACACAAAGAGAAACTACCTAATTCTATCAAACTTATATATTTTTCTGAAATCGAAGTGTTATCTTGTCTTCTGCAACGGGTTATTTTGATGCACCCTGTATATATATTTTCAATGTTAGAACAAAAAAAATGTTTTCATATTCTACACATCAGGATAGGTACGAAAGGCACAAATTAGCAGAAAAAGCATAAAATAATGAAGTTAGAAACAAATATTCTATATAAACGACTATAACCCTTACCTTTTCTATGAGATCACATGACGCACACCTTCTGTCAAAAATTGATTCCAATTACCACGGAGCTATTCAATTTTGTTTTAATTTTCTTATTTCACGTAAAAATGTTGGCTGGCAACCGCCTAACAATATATTATATGTCATTATGTGCATATTGAATTGTTACTAATTGTCGTGTATTATAATCTGTTTTGGTCTATATCTTAAGAACCATTTAACATATTTTCACGAAATAAAGCTCAAACTCGAGTACCAGCACTTCTCTCATAGAGGTCGTAAACCCGGGTCCCTATGGCTGAAAAAAGGTACCTTATCCTGTACCATGTTTGTTACTACTTTATTCTTTTTTTCAAAATAACGCATATTTCACTGCATTTCCCTACACTGACACACCACTAGGTTGCTTGCATATGACACCCGAGGATCACATATGCGTATTTTTACGTAACACAAAGAGAAACTACCTAATTCTATCAAACTTATATATTTTTCTGGAATCGAAGTGTTATTTTGTCTTCTGCAGCGCTATATTTTGATGCACCCTGTTTATATATTTTCGATGTCAGAGCAAAATATGTTGTTTTCATATTCTACACATCAGGATATGTACGAAATGCACAAATTAGCAGAATAAAAATAAAATAATGAAGTTAGAAACATATATTCTACATGAACGACTTTAACCCTTACCTTTTCAATGAGATCACATGACGCACACCTTCTGTCAAAAATTGATTCCAATTACCACGGAGCTATTCAATTTTGTTTTAATTTTCTTATTTCACGTAAAAATGTTGGCTGGCAACCGCCTAACAATATATTATATGTCATTATGTGCATATTGAATTGTTACTAATTGTCGTGTATTATAATCTGTTTTGGTCTATATCTTAAGAACCATTTAACATATTTTCACGAAATAAAGCTCAAACTCGAGTACCAGCACTACTCTCATAGCGGTCGCAAACCCAAATCCCTATGGCTGAAAAAAAGTACGTTATCCTGTACCATGTTTGTTACTACTTTATTCTTTTTTTCAAAATAACGCATATTTCACTGCATTTCCCTACACTGACACACCACTAGGTTGCTTGCATATGACACCCGAGGATCACATATGCGTATTTTTACGTAACACAAAGAGAAACTACCTAATTCTATCAAACTTATATATTTTTCTGAAATCGAAGTGTTATCTTGTCTTCTGCAACGGGTTATTTTGATGCACCCTGTATATATATTTTCAATGTTAGAACAAAAAAAATGTTTTCATATTCTACACATCAGGATAGGTACGAAAGGCACAAATTAGCAGAAAAAGCATAAAATAATGAAGTTAGAAACAAATATTCTATATAAACGACTATAAACCTTACCTTTTCTATGAGATCACATGACGCACACCTTCTGTCAAAAATTGATTCCAATTACCACGGAGCTATTCAATTTTGTTTTAATTTTCTTATTTCACGTAAAAATGTTGGCTGGCAACCGCCTAACAATATATTATATGTCATTATGTGCATATTGAATTGTTACTAATTGTCGTGTATTATAATCTGTTTTGGTCTATATCTTAAGAACCATTTAACATATTTTCACGAAATAAAGCTCAAACTCGAGTACCAGCACTTCTCTCATAGCGGTCGCAAACTCGGGTCCCTATGGCTGAAAAAAAGTACGTTATCCTATACCATGTTTGTTACTACTTTATTCTTTTTTTCAAAGTAACGCATATTTCACTGCATTTCCCTACACTGACACACCACTAGGTTGCTTGCATATGACACCCGAGGATCACATATGCGTATTTTTACGTAACACAAAGAGAAACTACCTAATTCTATCAAACTTATATATTTTTCTGAAATCGAAGTGTTATTTTGTCTTCTGCAGCGCTATATTTTGATGCACCCTGTATATATATTTTCGATGTCAGAACAAAATATGTTGTTTTCATATTCTACACATCAGGATATGTACGAAATGCACAAATTAGCAGAATAAAAATAAAATAATGAAGTTAGAAACATATATTCTACATGAACGACTTTAACCCTTACCTTTTCAATGAGATCACATGACGCACACCTTCTGTCAAAAATTGATTCCAATTACCACGGAGCTATTCAATTTTGTTTTAATTTTCTTATTTCACGTAAAAATGTTGGCTGGCAACCGCCTAACAATATATTATATGTCATTATGTGCATATTGAATTGTTACTAATTGTCGTGTATTATAATCTGTTTTGGTCTATATCTTAAGAACCATTTAACATATTTTCACGAAATAAAGCTCAAACTCGAGTACCAACACTTCTCTCATAGCGGCCGCAAACTCGGGTCCCTATGGCTGAAAAAAAGTACGTTATCCTGTACCATGTTTGTTACTACTTTATTCTTTTTTTTAAAGTAACGCATATTTCACTGCATTTCCCTACACTGACACACCACTAGGTTGCTTGCATATGACACCCGAGGATCACATATGCGTATTTTTACGTAACACAAAGAGAAACTACCTAATTCTATCAAACTTATATATTTTTCTTAAATCGAAGTGTTATCTTGTCTTCTGCAACGGGTTATTTTGATGCACCCTGTATATATATTTTCAATGTTAGAACAAAAAAATGTTTTCATATTCTACACATCAGGATAGGTACGAAAGGCACAAATTAGCAGAAAAAGCATAAAATAATGAAGTTAGAAACAAATATTCTATATGAACGACTATAACCCTTACCTTTTCTATGAGATCACATGACGCACACCTTCTGTCAAAAATTGATTCCAATTACCACGGAGCTATTCAATTTTGTTTTAATTTTCTTATTTCACGTAAAAATGTTGGCTGGCAACCGCCTAACAATATATTATATGTCATTATGTGCATATTGAATTGTTACTAATTGTCGTGTATTATAATCTGTTTTGGTCTATATCTTAAGAACCATTTAACATATTTTCACGAAATAAAGCTCAAACTCGAGTACCAGCACTTCTCTCATAGAGGTCGTAAACCCGGGTCCCTATGGCTGAAAAAAGGTACCTTATCCTGTACCATGTTTGTTACTACTTTATTCTTTTTTTCAAAATAACGCATATTTCACTGCATTTCCCTACACTCACACACCACTAGGTTGCTTGCATATGACACCCGAGGATCACATATGCGTATTTTTACGTAACACAAAGAGAAACTACCTAATTCTATCAAACTTATATATTTTTCTGGAATCGAAGTGTTATTTTGTCTTCTGCAGCGCTATATTTTGATGCACCCTGTATATATATTTTCGATGTCAGAGCAAAATATGTTGTTTTCATATTCTACACATCAGGATATGTACGAAATGCACAAATTAGCAGAATAAAAATAAAATAATGAAGTTAGAAACATATATTCTACATGAACGACTTTAACCCTTACCTTTTCAATGAGATCACATGACGCACACCTTCTGTCAAAAATTGATTCCAATTACCACGGAGCTATTCAATTTTGTTTTAATTTTCTTATTTCACGTAAAAATGTTGGCTGGCAACCGCCTAACAATATATTATATGTCATTATGTGCATATTGAATTGTTACTAATTGTCGTGTATTATAATCTGTTTTGGTCTATATCTTAAGAACCATTTAACATATTTTCACGAAATAAAGCTCAAACTCGAGTACCAGCACTACTCTCATAGCGGTCGCAAACCCAAATCTTTATGGCTGAAAAAAATTACGTTATCCTGTACCATGTTTGTTACTACTTTATTCTTTTTTTCAAAATAACGCATATTTCACTGCATTTCCCTACACTGACACACCACTAGGTTGCTTGCATATGACACCCGAGGATCACATATGCGTATTTTTACGTAACACAAAGAGAAACTACCTAATTCTATCAAACTTATATATTTTTCTGAAATCGAAGTGTTATCTTGTCTTCTGCAACGGGTTATTTTGATGCACCCTGTATATATATTTTCAATGTTAGAACAAAAATAATGTTTTCATATTCTACACATCAGGATAGGTACGAAAGGCACAAATTAGCAGAAAAAGCATAAAATAATGAAGTTAGAAACAAATATTCTATATAAACGACTATAACCCTTACCTTTTCTATGAGATCACATGACGCACACCTTCTGTCAAAAATTGATTCCAATTACCACGGAGCTATTCAATTTTGTTTTAATTTTCTTATTTCACGTAAAAATGTTGGCTGGCAACCGCCTAACAATATATTATATGTCATTATGTGCATATTGAATTGTTACTAATTGTCGTGTATTATAATCTGTTTTGGTCTATATCTTAAGAACCATTTAACATATTTTCACGAAATAAAGCTCAAACTCGAGTACCAGCACTTCTCTCATAGAGGTCGTAAACCCGGGTCCCTATGGCTGAAAAAAGGTACCTTATCCTGTACCATGTTTGTTACTACTTTATTCTTTTTTTCAAAATAACGCATATTTCACTGCATTTCCCTACACTGACACACCACTAGGTTGCTTGCATATGACACCCGAGGATCACATATGCGTATTTTTACGTAACACAAAGAGAAACTACCTAATTCTATCAAACTTATATATTTTTCTGGAATCGAAGTGTTATTTTGTCTTCTGCAGCGCTATATTTTGATGCACCCTGTTTATATATTTTCGATGTCAGAGCAAAATATGTTGTTTTCATATTATACACATCAGGATATGTACGAAATGCACAAATTAGCAGAATAAAAATAAAATAATGAAGTTAGAAACATATATTCTACATGATCGACTTTAACCCTTACCTTTTCAATGAGATCACATGACGCACACCTTCTGTCAAAAATTGATTCCAATTACCACGGAGCTATTCAATTTTGTTTTAATTTTCTTATTTCACGTAAAAATGTTGGCTGGCAACCGCCTAACAATATATTATATGTCATTATGTGCATATTGAATTGTTACTAATTGTCGTGTATTATAATCTGTTTTGGTCTATATCTTAAGAACCATTTAACATATTTTCACGAAATAAAGCTCAAACTCGAGTACCAGCACTACTCTCATAGCGGTCGCAAACCCAAATCCCTATGGCTGAAAAAAAGTACGTTATCCTGTACCATGTTTGTTACTACTTTATTCTTTTTTTCAAAATAACGCATATTTCACTGCATTTCCCTACACTGACACACCACTAGGTTTCTTGCATATGACACCCGAGGATCACATATGCGTATTTTTACGTAACACAAAGAGAAACTACCTAATTCTATCAAACTTATATATTTTTCTGAAATCGAAGTGTTATCTTGTCTTCTGCAACGGGTTATTTTGATGCACCCTGTATATATATTTTCAATGTTAGAACAAAAAAAATGTTTTCATATTCTACACATCAGGATAGGTACGAAAGGCACAAATTAGCAGAAAAAGCATAAAATAATGAAGTTAGAAACAAATATTCTATATAAACGACTATAACCCTTACCTTTTCTATGAGATCACATGACGCACACCTTCTGTCAAAAATTGATTCCAATTACCACGGAGCTATTCAATTTTGTTTTAATTTTCTTATTTCACGTAAAAATGTTGGCTGGCAACCGCCTAACAATATATTATATGTCATTATGTGCATATTGAATTGTTACTAATTGTCGTGTATTATAATCTGTTTTGGTCTATATCTTAAGAACCATTTAACATATTTTCACGAAATAAAGCTCAAACTCGAGTACCAGCACTTCTCTCATAGCGGTCGCAAACTCGGGTCCCTATGGCTGAAAAAAAGTACGTTATCCTGTACCATGTTTGTTACTACTTTATTCTTTTTTTCAAAGTAACGCATATTTCACTGCATTTCCCTACACTGACACACCACTAGGTTGCTTGCATATGACACCCGAGGATCACATATGCGTATTTTTACGTAACACAAAGAGAAACTACCTAATTCTATCAAACTTATATATTTTTCTGAAATCGAAGTGTTATTTTGTCTTCTGCAGCGCTATATTTTGATGCACCCTGTATATATATTTTCGATGTCAGAACAAAATATGTTGTTTTCATATTCTACACATCAGGATATGTACGAAATGCACAAATTAGCAGAATAAAAATAAAATAATGAAGTTAGAAACATATATTCTACATGAACGACTTTAACCCTTACCTTTTCAATGAGATCACATGACGCACACCTTCTGTCAAAAATTGATTCCAATTACCACGGAGCTATTCAATTTTGTTTTAATTTTCTTATTTCACGTAAAAATGTTGGCTGGCAACCGCCTAACAATATATTATATGTCATTATGTGCATATTGAATTGTTACTAATTGTCGTGTATTATAATCTGTTTTGGTCTATATCTTAAGAACCATTTAACATATTTTCACGAAATAAAGCTCAAACTCGAGTACCAACACTTCTCTCATAGCGGCCGCAAACTCGGGTCCCTATGGCTGAAAAAAAGTACGTTATCCTGTACCATGTTTGTTACTACTTTATTCTTTTTTTTAAAGTAACGCATATTTCACTGCATTTCCCTACACTGACACACCACTAGGTTGCTTGCATATGACACCCGAGGATCACATATGCGTATTTTTACGTAACACAAAGAGAAACTACCTAATTCTATCAAACTTATATATTTTTCTTAAATCGAAGTGTTATCTTGTCTTCTGCAACGGGTTATTTTGATGCACCCTGTATATATATTTTCAATGTTAGAACAAAAAAATGTTTTCATATTCTACACATCAGGATAGGTACGAAAGGCACAAATTAGCAGAAAAAGCATAAAATAATGAAGTTAGAAACAAATATTCTATATGAACGACTATAACCCTTACCTTTTCTATGAGATCACATGACGCACACCTTCTGTCAAAAATTGATTCCAATTACCACGGAGCTATTCAATTTTGTTTTAATTTTCTTATTTCACGTAAAAATGTTGGCTGGCAACCGCCTAACAATATATTATATGTCATTATGTGCATATTGAATTGTTACTAATTGTCGTGTATTATAATCTGTTTTGGTCTATATCTTAAGAACCATTTAACATATTTTCACGAAATAAAGCTCAAACTCGAGTACCAGCACTTCTCTCATAGAGGTCGTAAACCCGGGTCCCTTTGGCTGAAAAAAGGTACCTTATCCTGTACCAAGTTTGTTACTACTTTATTCTTTTTTTCAAAATAACGCATATTTCACTGCATTTCCCTACACTCACACACCACTAGGTTGCTTGCATATGACACCCGAGGATCACATATGCGTATTTTTACGTAACACAAAGAGAAACTACCTAATTCTATCAAACTTATATATTTTTCTGGAATCGAAGTGTTATTTTGTCTTCTGCAGCGCTATATTTTGATGCACCCTGTATATATATTTTCGATGTCAGAGCAAAATATGTTGTTTTCATATTCTACACATCAGGATATGTACGAAATGCACAAATTAGCAGAATAAAAATAAAATAATGAAGTTAGAAACATATATTCTACAGGAACGACTTTAACCCTTACCTTTTCAATGAGATCACATGACGCACACCTTCTGTCAAAAATTGATTCCAATTACCACGGAGCTATTCAATTTTGTTTTAATTTTCTTATTTCACGTAAAAATGTTGGCTGGCAACCGCCTAACAATATATTATATGTCATTATGTGCATATTGAATTGTTACTAATTGTCGTGTATTATAATCTGTTTTGGTCTATATCTTAAGAACCATTTAACATATTTTCACGAAATAAAGCTCAAACTCGAGTACCAGCACTTCTCTCATAGCGGTCGCAAACTCGGGTCCCTATGGCTGAAAAAAAGTACGTTATCCTGTACCATGTTTGTTACTACTTTATTCTTTTTTTCAAAGTAACGCATATTTCACTGCATTTCCCTACACTGACACACCACTAGGTTGCTTGCATATGACACCCGAGGATCACATATGCGTATTTTTACGTAACACAAAGAGAAACTACCTAATTCTATCAAACTTATATATTTTTCTTAAATCGAAGTGTTATCTTGTCTTCTGCAACGGGTTATTTTGATGCACCCTGTATATATATTTTCAATGTTAGAACAAAAAAATGTTTTCATATTCTACACATCAGGATAGGTACGAAAGGCACAAATTAGCAGAAAAAGCATAAAATAATGAAGTTAGAAACAAATATTCTATATGAACGACTATAACCCTTACCTTTTCTATGAGATCACATGACGCACACCTTCTGTCAAAAATTGATTCCAATTACCACGGAGCTATTCAATTTTGTTTTAATTTTCTTATTTCACGTAAAAATGTTGGCTGGCAACCGCCTAACAATATATTATATGTCATTATGTGCATATTGAATTGTTACTAATTGTCGTGTATTATAATCTGTTTTGGTCTATATCTTAAGAACCATTTAACATATTTTCACGAAATAAAGCTCAAACTCGAGTACCAGCACTTCTCTCATAGAGGTCGTAAACCCGGGTCCCTATATCTGAAAAAAGGTACCTTATCCTGTACCATGTTTGTTACTACTTTATTCTTTTTTTCAAAATAACGCATATTTCACTGCATTTCCCTACACTCACACACCACTAGGTTGCTTGCATATGACACCCGAGGATCACATATGCGTATTTTTACGTAACACAAAGAGAAACTACCTAATTCTATCAAACTTATATATTTTTCTGGAATCGAAGTGTTATTTTGTCTTCTGCAACGCTATATTTTGATGCACCCTGTATATATATTTTCGATGTCAGAGCAAAATATGTTGTTTTCATATTCTACACATCAGGATATGTACGAAATGCACAAATTAGCAGAATAAAAATAAAATAATGAAGTTAGAAACATATATTCTACATGAACGACTTTAACCCTTACCTTTTCAATGAGATCACATGACGCACACCTTCTGTCAAAAATTGATTCGAATTACCACGGACCTATTCAATTTTGTTTTAATTTTCTTATTTCACGTAAAAATGTTGGCTGGCAACCGCCTAACAATATATTATATGTCATTATGTGCATATTGAATTGTTACTAATTGTCGTGTATTATAATCTGTTTTGGTCTATATCTTAAGAACCATTTAACATATTTTCACGAAATAAAGCTCAAACTCGAGTACCAGCACTTCTCTCATAGCGGTCGCAAACCCGGGTCCCTATGGCTGAAAAAAAGTACGTTATCCTGTACCATGTTTGTTACTACTTTATTCTTGTTTTCAAAATAACGCATATTTCACTGCATTTCCCTACACTGACACACCACTAGGTAGCTTGCATATGACACTCGAGGATCACATATGCGTATTTTTACGTAACACAAAGAGAAACTACCTAATTCTATCAAACTTATATATTTTTCTGAAATCGAAGTGTTATCTTGTCTTCTGCAACGGGTTATTTTGATGCACCCTGTATATATATTTTCAATGTTAGAACAAAAAAATGTTTTCATATTCTACACATCAGGATAGGTACGAAAGGCACAAATTAGCAGAAAAAGCATAAAATAATGAAGTTAGAAACAAATATTCTATATGAACGACTTTAACCCTTACCTTTTCTATGAGATCACATGACGCACACCTTCTGTCAAAAATTGATTCCAATTACCACGGAGCTATTCAATTTTGTTTTAATTTTCTTATTTCACGTAAAAATGTTGGCTGGCAACCGCCTAACAATATATTATATGTCATTATGTGCATATTGAATTGTTACTAATTGTCGTGTATTATAATCTGTTTTGGTCTATATCTTAAGAACCATTTAACATATTTTCACGAAATAAAGCTCAAACTCGAGTACCAGCACTTCTCTCATAGCGGTCGCAAACTCGGGTCCCTATGGCTGAAAAAAAGTACGTTATCCTGTACCATGTTTGTTACTACTTTATTCTTTTTTTCAAAGTAACGCATATTTCACTGCATTTCCCTACACTGACACACCACTAGGTTGCTTGCATATGACACCCGAGGATCACATATGCGTATTTTTACGTAACACAAAGAGAAACTACCTAATTCTATCAAACTTATATATTTTTCTGAAATCGAAGTGTTATTTTGTCTTCTGCAGCGCTATATTTTGATGCACCCTGTATATATATTTTCGATGTCAGAACAAAATATGTTGTTTTCATATTCTACACATCAGGATATGTACGAAATGCACAAATTAGCAGAATAAAAATAAAATAATGAAGTTAGAAACATATATTCTACATGAACGACTTTAACCCTTACCTTTTCAATGAGATCACATGACGCACACCTTCTGTCAAAAATTGATTCCAATTACCACGGAGCTATTCAATTTTGTTTTAATTTTCTTATTTCACGTAAAAATGTTGGCTGGCAACCGCCTAACAATATATTATATGTCATTATGTGCATATTGAATTGTTACTAATTGTCGTGTATTATAATCTGTTTTGGTCTATATCTTAAGAACCATTTAACATATTTTCACGAAATAAAGCTCAAACTCGAGTACCAACACTTCTCTCATAGCGGCCGCAAACTCGGGTCCCTATGGCTGAAAAAAAGTACGTTATCCTGTACCATGTTTGTTACTACTTTATTCTTTTTTTTAAAGTAACGCATATTTCACTGCATTTCCCTACACTGACACACCACTAGGTTGCTTGCATATGACACCCGAGGATCACATATGCGTATTTTTACGTAACACAAAGAGAAACTACCTAATTCTATCAAACTTATATATTTTTCTTAAATCGAAGTGTTATCTTGTCTTCTGCAACGGGTTATTTTGATGCACCCTGTATATATATTTTCAATGTTAGAACAAAAAAATGTTTTCATATTCTACACATCAGGATAGGTACGAAAGGCACAAATTAGCAGAAAAAGCATAAAATAATGAAGTTAGAAACAAATATTCTATATGAACGACTATAACCCTTACCTTTTCTATGAGATCACATGACGCACACCTTCTGTCAAAAATTGATTCCAATTACCACGGAGCTATTCAATTTTGTTTTAATTTTCTTATTTCACGTAAAAATGTTGGCTGGCAACCGCCTAACAATATATTATATGTCATTATGTGCATATTGAATTGTTACTAATTGTCGTGTATTATAATCTGTTTTGGTCTATATCTTAAGAACCATTTAACATATTTTCACGAAATAAAGCTCAAACTCGAGTACCAGCACTTCTCTCATAGAGGTCGTAAACCCGGGTCCCTATGGCTGAAAAAAGGTACCTTATCCTGTACCATGTTTGTTACTACTTTATTCTTTTTTTCAAAATAACGCATATTTCACTGCATTTCCCTACACTCACACACCACTAGGTTGCTTGCATATGACACCCGAGGATCACATATGCGTATTTTTACGTAACACAAAGAGAAACTACCTAATTCTATCAAACTTATATATTTTTCTGGAATCGAAGTGTTATTTTGTCTTCTGCAGCGCTATATTTTGATGCACCCTGTATATATATTTTCGATGTCAGAGCAAAATATGTTGTTTTCATATTCTACACATCAGGATATGTACGAAATGCACAAATTAGCAGAATAAAAATAAAATAATGAAGTTAGAAACATATATTCTACAGGAACGACTTTAACCCTTACCTTTTCAATGAGATCACATGACGCACACCTTCTGTCAAAAATTGATTCCAATTACCACGGAGCTATTCAATTTTGTTTTAATTTTCTTATTTCACGTAAAAATGTTGGCTGGCAACCGCCTAACAATATATTATATGTCATTATGTGCATATTGAATTGTTACTAATTGTCGTGTATTATAATCTGTTTTGGTCTATATCTTAAGAACCATTTAACATATTTTCACGAAATAAAGCTCAAACTCGAGTACCAGCACTTCTCTCATAGCGGTCGCAAACTCGGGTCCCTATGGCTGAAAAAAAGTACGTTATCCTGTACCATGTTTGTTACTACTTTATTCTTTTTTTCAAAGTAACGCATATTTCACTGCATTTCCCTACACTGACACACCACTAGGTTGCTTGCATATGACACCCGAGGATCACATATGCGTATTTTTACGTAACACAAAGAGAAACTACCTAATTCTATCAAACTTATATATTTTTCTTAAATCGAAGTGTTATCTTGTCTTCTGCAACGGGTTATTTTGATGCACCCTGTATATATATTTTCAATGTTAGAACAAAAAAATGTTTTCATATTCTACACATCAGGATAGGTACGAAAGGCACAAATTAGCAGAAAAAGCATAAAATAATGAAGTTAGAAACAAATATTCTATATGAACGACTATAACCCTTACCTTTTCTATGAGATCACATGACGCACACCTTCTGTCAAAAATTGATTCCAATTACCACGGAGCTATTCAATTTTGTTTTAATTTTCTTATTTCACGTAAAAATGTTGGCTGGCAACCGCCTAACAATATATTATATGTCATTATGTGCATATTGAATTGTTACTAATTGTCGTGTATTATAATCTGTTTTGGTCTATATCTTAAGAACCATTTAACATATTTTCACGAAATAAAGCTCAAACTCGAGTACCAGCACTTCTCTCATAGAGGTCGTAAACCCGGGTCCCTATATCTGAAAAAAGGTACCTTATCCTGTACCATGTTTGTTACTACTTTATTCTTTTTTTCAAAATAACGCATATTTCACTGCATTTCCCTACACTCACACACCACTAGGTTGCTTGCATATGACACCCGAGGATCACATATGCGTATTTTTACGTAACACAAAGAGAAACTACCTAATTCTATCAAACTTATATATTTTTCTGGAATCGAAGTGTTATTTTGTCTTCTGCAACGCTATATTTTGATGCACCCTGTATATATATTTTCGATGTCAGAGCAAAATATGTTGTTTTCATATTCTACACATCAGGATATGTACGAAATGCACAAATTAGCAGAATAAAAATAAAATAATGAAGTTAGAAACATATATTCTACATGAACGACTTTAACCCTTACCTTTTCAATGAGATCACATGACGCACACCTTCTGTCAAAAATTGATTCGAATTACCACGGACCTATTCAATTTTGTTTTAATTTTCTTATTTCACGTAAAAATGTTGGCTGGCAACCGCCTAACAATATATTATATGTCATTATGTGCATATTGAATTGTTACTAATTGTCGTGTATTATAATCTGTTTTGGTCTATATCTTAAGAACCATTTAACATATTTTCACGAAATAAAGCTCAAACTCGAGTACCAGCACTTCTCTCATAGCGGTCGCAAACCCGGGTCCCTATGGCTGAAAAAAAGTACGTTATCCTGTACCATGTTTGTTACTACTTTATTCTTGTTTTCAAAATAACGCATATTTCACTGCATTTCCCTACACTGACACACCACTAGGTAGCTTGCATATGACACTCGAGGATCACATATGCGTATTTTTACGTAACACAAAGAGAAACTACCTAATTCTATCAAACTTATATATTTTTCTGAAATCGAAGTGTTATCTTGTCTTCTGCAACGGGTTATTTTGATGCACCCTGTATATATATTTTCAATGTTAGAACAAAAAAATGTTTTCATATTCTACACATCAGGATAGGTACGAAAGGCACAAATTAGCAGAAAAAGCATAAAATAATGAAGTTAGAAACAAATATTCTATATGAACGACTTTAACCCTTACCTTTTCTATGAGATCACATGACGCACACCTTCTGTCAAAAATTGATTCCAATTACCACGGAGCTATTCAATTTTGTTTTAATTTTCTTATTTCACGTAAAAATGTTGGCTGGCAACCGCCTAACAATATATTATATGTCATTATGTGCATATTGAATTGTTACTAATTGTCGTGTATTATAATCTGTTTTGGTCTATATCTTAAGAACCATTTAACATATTTTCACGAAATAAAGCTCAAACTCGAGTACCAGCACTTCTCTCATAGCGGTCGCAAACTCGGGTCCCTATGGCTGAAAAAAAGTACGTTATCCTGTACCATGTTTGTTACTACTTTATTCTTTTTTTCAAAGTAACGCATATTTCACTGCATTTCCCTACACTGACACACCACTAGGTTGCTTGCATATGACACCCGAGGATCACATATGCGTATTTTTACGTAACACAAAGAGAAACTACCTAATTCTATCAAACTTATATATTTTTCTGAAATCGAAGTGTTATTTTGTCTTCTGCAGCGCTATATTTTGATGCACCCTGTATATATATTTTCGATGTCAGAACAAAATATGTTGTTTTCATATTCTACACATCAGGATATGTACGAAATGCACAAATTAGCAGAATAAAAATAAAATAATGAAGTTAGAAACATATATTCTACATGAACGACTTTAACCCTTACCTTTTCAATGAGATCACATGACGCACACCTTCTGTCAAAAATTGATTCCAATTACCACGGAGCTATTCAATTTTGTTTTAATTTTCTTATTTCACGTAAAAATGTTGGCTGGCAACCGCCTAACAATATATTATATGTCATTATGTGCATATTGAATTGTTACTAATTGTCGTGTATTATAATCTGTTTTGGTCTATATCTTAAGAACCATTTAACATATTTTCACGAAATAAAGCTCAAACTCGAGTACCAACACTTCTCTCATAGCGGCCGCAAACTCGGGTCCCTATGGCTGAAAAAAAGTACGTTATCCTGTACCATGTTTGTTACTACTTTATTCTTTTTTTTAAAGTAACGCATATTTCACTGCATTTCCCTACACTGACACACCACTAGGTTGCTTGCATATGACACCCGAGGATCACATATGCGTATTTTTACGTAACACAAAGAGAAACTACCTAATTCTATCAAACTTATATATTTTTCTTAAATCGAAGTGTTATCTTGTCTTCTGCAACGGGTTATTTTGATGCACCCTGTATATATATTTTCAATGTTAGAACAAAAAAATGTTTTCATATTCTACACATCAGGATAGGTACGAAAGGCACAAATTAGCAGAAAAAGCATAAAATAATGAAGTTAGAAACAAATATTCTATATGAACGACTATAACCCTTACCTTTTCTATGAGATCACATGACGCACACCTTCTGTCAAAAATTGATTCCAATTACCACGGAGCTATTCAATTTTGTTTTAATTTTCTTATTTCACGTAAAAATGTTGGCTGGCAACCGCCTAACAATATATTATATGTCATTATGTGCATATTGAATTGTTACTAATTGTCGTGTATTATAATCTGTTTTGGTCTATATCTTAAGAACCATTTAACATATTTTCACGAAATAAAGCTCAAACTCGAGTACCAGCACTTCTCTCATAGAGGTCGTAAACCCGGGTCCCTATGGCTGAAAAAAAGTACGTTATCCTGTACCATGTTTGTTACTACTTTATTCTTTTTTTCAAAATAACGCATATTTCACTGCATTTCCCTACACTCACACACCACTAGGTTGCTTGCATATGACACCCGAGGATCACATATGCGTATTTTTACGTAACACAAAGAGAAACTACCTAATTCTATCAAACTTATATATTTTTCTGGAATCGAAGTGTTATTTTGTCTTCTGCAGCGCTATATTTTGATGCACCCTGTATATATATTTTCGATGTCAGAGCAAAATATGTTGTTTTCATATTCTACACATCAGGATATGTACGAAATGCACAAATTAGCAGAATAAAAATAAAATAATGAAGTTAGAAACATATTCTACAGGAACGACTTTAACCCTTACCTTTTCAATGAGATCACATGACGCACACCTTCTGTCAAAAATTGATTCCAATTACCACGGAGCTATTCAATTTTGTTTTAATTTTCTTATTTCACGTAAAAATGTTGGCTGGCAACCGCCTAACAATATATTATATGTCATTATGTGCATATTGAATTGTTACTAATTGTCGTGTATTATAATCTGTTTTGGTCTATATCTTAAGAACCATTTAACATATTTTCACGAAATAAAGCTCAAACTCGAGTACCAGCACTTCTCTCATAGCGGTCGCAAACTCGGGTCCCTATGGCTGAAAAAAAGTACGTTATCCTGTACCATGTTTGTTACTACTTTATTCTTTTTTTCAAAGTAACGCATATTTCACTGCATTTCCCTACACTGACACACCACTAGGTTGCTTGCATATGACACCCGAGGATCACATATGCGTATTTTTACGTAACACAAAGAGAAACTACCTAATTCTATCAAACTTATATATTTTTCTGAAATCGAAGTGTTATTTTGTCTTCTGCAGCGCTATATTTTGATGCACCCTGTATATATATTTTCGATGTCAGAACAAAATATGTTGTTTTCATATTCTACACATCAGGATATGTACGAAATGCACAAATTAGCAGAATAAAAATAAAATAATGAAGTTAGAAACATATATTCTACATGAACGACTTTAACCCTTACATTTTCAATGAGATCACATGACGCACACCTTCTGTCAAAAATTGATTCCAATTACCACGGAGCTATTCAATTTTGTTTTAATTTTCTTATTTCACGTAAAAATGTTGGCTGGCAACCGCCTAACAATATATTATATGTCATTATGTGCATATTGAATTGTTACTAATTGTCGTGTATTATAATCTGTTTTGGTCTATATCTTAAGAACCATTTAACATATTTTCACGAAATAAAGCTCAAACTCGAGTACCAGCACTTCTCTCATAGCGGCCGCAAACTCGGGTCCCTATGGCTGAAAAAAAGTACGTTACCCTGTACCATGTTTGTTACTACTTTATTCTTTTTTTTAAAGTAACGCATATTTCACTGCATTTCCCTACACTGACACACCACTAGGTTGCTTGCATATGACACCCGAGGATCACATATGCGTATTTTTACGTAACACAAAGAGAAACTACCTAATTCTATCAAACTTATATATTTTTCTTAAATCGAAGTGTTATCTTGTCTTCTGCAACGGGTTATTTTGATGCACCCTGTATATATATTTTCAATGTTAGAACAAAAAAATGTTTTCATATTCTACACATCAGGATAGGTACGAAAGGCACAAATTAGCAGAAAAAGCATAAAATAATGAAGTTAGAAACAAATATTCTATATGAACGACTATAACCCTTACCTTTTCTATGAGATCACATGACGCACACCTTCTGTCAAAAATTGATTCCAATTACCACGGAGCTATTCAATTTTGTTTTAATTTTCTTATTTCACGTAAAAATGTTGGCTGGCAACCGCCTAACAATATATTATATGTCATTATGTGCATATTGAATTGTTACTAATTGTCGTGTATTATAATCTGTTTTGGTCTATATCTTAAGAACCATTTAACATATTTTCACGAAATAAAGCTCAAACTCGAGTACCAGCACTTCTCTCATAGAGGTCGTAAACCCGGGTCCCTATGGCTGAAAAAAAGTACGTTATCCTGTACCATGTTTGTTACTACTTTATTCTTTTTTTCAAAATAACGCATATTTCACTGCATTTCCCTACACTCACACACCACTAGGTTGCTTGCATATGACACCCGAGGATCACATATGCGTATTTTTACGTAACACAAAGAGAAACTACCTAATTCTATCAAACTTATATATTTTTCTGGAATCGAAGTGTTATTTTGTCTTCTGCAGCGCTATATTTTGATGCACCCTGTATATATATTTTCGATGTCAGAGCAAAATATGTTGTTTTCATATTCTACACATCAGGATATGTACGAAATGCACAAATTAGCAGAATAAAAATAAAATAATGAAGTTAGAAACATATTCTACAGGAACGACTTTAACCCTTACCTTTTCAATGAGATCACATGACGCACACCTTCTGTCAAAAATTGATTCCAATTACCACGGAGCTATTCAATTTTGTTTTAATTTTCTTATTTCACGTAAAAATGTTGGCTGGCAACCGCCTAACAATATATTATATGTCATTATGTGCATATTGAATTGTTACTAATTGTCGTGTATTATAATCTGTTTTGGTCTATATCTTAAGAACCATTTAACATATTTTCACGAAATAAAGCTCAAACTCGAGTACCAGCACTTCTCTCATAGCGGTCGCAAACTCGGGTCCCTATGGCTGAAAAAAAGTACGTTATCCTGTACCATGTTTGTTACTACTTTATTCTTTTTTTCAAAGTAACGCATATTTCACTGCATTTCCCTACACTGACACACCACTAGGTTGCTTGCATATGACACCCGAGGATCACATATGCGTATTTTTACGTAACACAAAGAGAAACTACCTAATTCTATCAAACTTATATATTTTTCTGAAATCGAAGTGTTATTTTGTCTTCTGCAGCGCTATATTTTGATGCACCCTGTATATATATTTTCGATGTCAGAACAAAATATGTTGTTTTCATATTCTACACATCAGGATATGTACGAAATGCACAAATTAGCAGAATAAAAATAAAATAATGAAGTTAGAAACATATATTCTACATGAACGACTTTAACCCTTACATTTTCAATGAGATCACATGACGCACACCTTCTGTCAAAAATTGATTCCAATTACCACGGAGCTATTCAATTTTGTTTTAATTTTCTTATTTCACGTAAAAATGTTGGCTGGCAACCGCCTAACAATATATTATATGTCATTATGTGCATATTGAATTGTTACTAATTGTCGTGTATTATAATCTGTTTTGGTCTATATCTTAAGAACCATTTAACATATTTTCACGAAATAAAGCTCAAACTCGAGTACCAGCACTTCTCTCATAGCGGCCGCAAACTCGGGTCCCTATGGCTGAAAAAAAGTACGTTACCCTGTACCATGTTTGTTACTACTTTATTCTTTTTTTTAAAGTAACGCATATTTCACTGCATTTCCCTACACTGACACACCACTAGGTTGCTTGCATATGACACCCGAGGATCACATATGCGTATTTTTACGTAACACAAAGAGAAACTACCTAATTCTATCAAACTTATATATTTTTCTTAAATCGAAGTGTTATCTTGTCTTCTGCAACGGGTTATTTTGATGCACCCTGTATATATATTTTCAATGTTAGAACAAAAAAATGTTTTCATATTCTACACATCAGGATAGGTACGAAAGGCACAAATTAGCAGAAAAAGCATAAAATAATGAAGTTAGAAACAAATATTCTATATGAACGACTATAACCCTTACCTTTTCTATGAGATCACATGACGCACACCTTCTGTCAAAAATTGATTCGAATTACCACGGACCTATTCAATTTTGTTTTAATTTTCTTATTTCACGTAAAAATGTTGGCTGGCAACCGCCTAACAATATATTATATGTCATTATGTGCATATTGAATTGTTACTAATTGTCGTGTATTATAATCTGTTTTGGTCTATATCTTAAGAACCATTTAACATATTTTCACGAAATAAAGCTCAAACTCGAGTACCAGCACTTCTCTCATAGAGGTCGTAAACCCGGGTCCCTATATCTGAAAAAAGGTACCTTATCCTGTACCATGTTTGTTACTACTTTATTCTTTTTTTCAAAATAACGCATATTTCACTGCATTTCCCTACACTCACACACCACTAGGTTGCTTGCATATGACACCCGAGGATCACATATGCGTATTTTTACGTAACACAAAGAGAAACTACCTAATTCTATCAAACTTATATATTTTTCTGGAATCGAAGTGTTATTTTGTCTTCTGCAACGCTATATTTTGATGCACCCTGTATATATATTTTCGATGTCAGAGCAAAATATGTTGTTTTCATATTCTACACATCAGGATATGTACGAAATGCACAAATTAGCAGAATAAAAATAAAATAATGAAGTTAGAAACATATATTCTACATGAACGACTTTAACCCTTACCTTTTCAATGAGATCACATGACGCACACCTTCTGTCAAAAATTGATTCCAATTACCACGGAGCTATTCAATTTTGTTTTAATTTTCTTATTTCACGTAAAAATGTTGGCTGGCAACCGCCTAACAATATATTATATGTCATTATGTGCATATTGAATTGTTACTAATTGTCGTGTATTATAATCTGTTTTGGTCTATATCTTAAGAACCATTTAACATATTTTCACGAAATAAAGCTCAAACTCGAGTACCAGCACTTCTCTCATAGCGGTCGCAAACCCGGGTCCCTATGGCTGAAAAAAAGTACGTTATCCTGTACCATGTTTGTTACTACTTTATTCTTGTTTTCAAAATAACGCATATTTCACTGCATTTCCCTACACTGACACACCACTAGGTAGCTTGCATATGACACTCGAGGATCACATATGCGTATTTTTACGTAACACAAAGAGAAACTACCTAATTCTATCAAACTTATATATTTTTCTGAAATCGAAGTGTTATCTTGTCTTCTGCAACGGGTTATTTTGATGCACCCTGTATATATATTTTCAATGTTAGAACAAAAAAATGTTTTCATATTCTACACATCAGGATAGGTACGAAAGGCACAAATTAGCAGAAAAAGCATAAAATAATGAAGTTAGAAACAAATATTCTATATGAACGACTTTAACCCTTACCTTTTCTATGAGATCACATGACGCACACCTTCTGTCAAAAATTGATTCCAATTACCACGGAGCTATTCAATTTTGTTTTAATTTTCTTATTTCACGTAAAAATGTTGGCTGGCAACCGCCTAACAATATATTATATGTCATTATGTGCATATTGAATTGTTACTAATTGTCGTGTATTATAATCTGTTTTGGTCTATATCTTAAGAACCATTTAACATATTTTCACGAAATAAAGCTCAAACTCGAGTACCAGCACTTCTCTCATAGCGGTCGCAAACTCGGGTCCCTATGGCTGAAAAAAAGTACGTTATCCTGTACCATGTTTGTTACTTCTTTATTCTTTTTTTCAAAGTAACGCATATTTCACTGCATTTCCCTACACTGACACACCACTAGGTTGCTTGCATATGACACCCGAGGATCACATATGCGTATTTTTACGTAACACAAAGAGAAACTACCTAATTCTATCAAACTTATATATTTTTCTGAAATCGAAGTGTTATTTTGTCTTCTGCAGCGCTATATTTTGATGCACCCTGTATATATATTTTCGATGTCAGAACAAAATATGTTGTTTTCATATTCTACACATCAGGATATGTACGAAATGCACAAATTAGCAGAATAAAAATAAAATAATGAAGTTAGAAACATATATTCTACATGAACGACTTTAACCCTTACCTTTTCAATGAGATCACATGACGCACACCTTCTGTCAAAAATTGATTCCAATTACCACGGAGCTATTCAATTTTGTTTTAATTTTCTTATTTCACGTAAAAATGTTGGCTGGCAACCGCCTAACAATATATTATATGTCATTATGTGCATATTGAATTGTTACTAATTGTCGTGTATTATAATCTGTTTTGGTCTATATCTTAAGAACCATTTAACATATTTTCACGAAATAAAGCTCAAACTCGAGTACCAGCACTTCTCTCATAGCGGCCGCAAACTCGGGTCCCTATGGCTGAAAAAAAGTACGTTATCCTGTACCATGTTTGTTACTACTTTATTCTTTTTTTTAAAGTAACGCATATTTCACTGCATTTCCCTACACTGACACACCACTAGGTTGCTTGCATATGACACCCGAGGATCACATATGCGTATTTTTACGTAACACAAAGAGAAACTACCTAATTCTATCAAACTTATATATTTTTCTTAAATCGAAGTGTTATCTTGTCTTCTGCAACGGGTTATTTTGATGCACCCTGTATATATATTTTCAATGTTAGAACAAAAAAATGTTTTCATATTCTACACATCAGGATAGGTACGAAAGGCACAAATTAGCAGAAAAAGCATAAAATAATGAAGTTAGAAACAAATATTCTATATGAACGACTATAACCCTTACCTTTTCTATGAGATCACATGACGCACACCTTCTGTCAAAAATTGATTCCAATTACCACGGAGCTATTCAATTTTGTTTTAATTTTCTTATTTCACGTAAAAATGTTGGCTGGCAACCGCCTAACAATATATTATATGTCATTATGTGCATATTGAATTGTTACTAATTGTCGTGTATTATAATCTGTTTTGGTCTATATCTTAAGAACCATTTAACATATTTTCACGAAATAAAGCTCAAACTCGAGTACCAGCACTTCTCTCATAGAGGTTGTAAACCCGGGTCCCTATGGCTGAAAAAAGGTACCTTATCCTGTACCATGTTTGTTACTACTTTATTCTTTTTTTCAAAATAACGCATATTTCACTGCATTTCCCTACACTCACACACCACTAGGTTGCTTGCATATGACACCCGAGGATCACATATGCGTATTTTTACGTAACACAAAGAGAAACTACCTAATTCTATCAAACTTATATATTTTTCTGGAATCGAAGTGTTATTTTGTCTTCTGCAGCGCTATATTTTGATGCACCCTGTATATATATTTTCGATGTCAGAGCAAAATATGTTGTTTTCATATTCTACACATCAGGATATGTACGAAATGCACAAATTAGCAGAATAAAAATAAAATAATGAAATTAGAAACATATATTCTACATGAACGACTTTAACCCTTACCTTTTCTATGAGATCACATGACGCACACCTTCTGTCAAAAATTGATTCCAATTACCACGGAGCTATTCAATTTTGTTTTAATTTTCTTATTTCACGTAAAAATGTTGGCTGGCAACCGCCTAACAATATATTATATGTCATTATGTGCATATTGAATTGTTACTAATTGTCGTGTATTATAATCTGTTTTGGTCTATATCTTAAGAACCATTTAATATATTTTCACGAAATAAAGCTCAAACTCGAGTACCAGCACTTCTCTCATAGCGGTCGCAAACCCGGGTCCCTATGGCTTAAAAAAAATACGTTATCCTCTACCATGTTTGTTACTACTTTATTCTTTTTTTCAAAATAACGCATATTTCACTGCATTTCCCTACACTGACACACCACTAGGTTGCTTGCATATGACACCCGAGGATCACATATGCGTATTTTTACGTAACACAAAGAGAAACTACCTAATTCTATCAAACTTATATATTTTTCTGAAATCGAAGTGTTATTTTGTCTTCTGCAGCGCTATATTTTGATGCACCCTGTATATATATTTTCGATGTCAGAACAAAATATGTTGTTTTCATATTCTACACATCAGGGCATGTACGAAAAGCACAAATTAGCAGAATAAAAATAAAATAATGAAGTTAGAAACATATATTCTACATGAACGACTTTAACCCTTACCTTTTCAATGAGATCACATGACGCACACCTTCTGTCAAAAATTGATTCGAATTACCACGGACCTATTCAATTTTGTTTTAATTTTCTTATTTCACGTAAAAATGTTGGCTGGCAACCGCCTAACAATATATTATATGTCATTATGTGCATATTGAATTGTTACTAATTGTCGTGTATTATAATCTGTTTTGGTCTATATCTTAAGAACCATTTAACATATTTTCACGAAATAAAGCTCAAACTCGAGTACCAGCACTTCTCTCATAGCGGTCGCAAACCCGGGTCCCTATGGCTGAAAAAAAGTACGTTATCCTGTACCATGTTTGTTACTACTTTATTCTTGTTTTCAAAATAACGCATATTTCACTGCATTTCCCTACACTGACACACCACTAGGTAGCTTGCATATGACACTCGAGGATCACATATGCGTATTTTTACGTAACACAAAGAGAAACTACCTAATTCTATCAAACTTATATATTTTTCTGAAATCGAAGTGTTATCTTGTCTTCTGCAACGGGTTATTTTGATGCACCCTGTATATATATTTTCAATGTTAGAACAAAAAAATTGTTTTCATATTCTACACATCAGGATAGGTACGAAAGGCACAAATTAGCAGAAAAAGCATAAAATAATGAAGTTAGAAACAAATATTCTATATGAACGACTATAACCCTTACCTTTTCTATGAGATCACATGACGCACACCTTCTGTCAAAAATTGATTCCAATTACCACGGAGCTATTCAATTTTGTTTTAATTTTCTTATTTCACGTAAAAATGTTGGCTGGCAACCGCCTAACAATATATTATATGTCATTATGTGCATATTGAATTGTTACTAATTGTCGTGTATTATAATCTGTTTTGGTCTATATCTTAAGAACCATTTAACATATTTTCACGAAATAAAGCTCAAACTCGAGTACCAGCACTTCTCTCATAGCGGTCGCAAACTCGGGTCCCTATGGCTGAAAAAAAGTACGTTATCCTGTACCATGTTTGTTACTACTTTATTCTTTTTTTCAAAGTAACGCATATTTCACTGCATTTCCCTACACTGACACACCACTAGGTTGCTTGCATATGACACCCGAGGATCACATATGCGTATTTTTACGTAACACAAAGAGAAACTACCTAATTCTATCAAACTTATATATTTTTCTTAAATCGAAGTGTTATCTTGTCTTCTGCAACGGGTTATTTTGATGCACCCTGTATATATATTTTCAATGTTAGAACAAAAAAATGTTTTCATATTCTACACATCAGGATAGGTACGAAAGGCACAAATTAGCAGAATAAAAATAAAATAATGAAGTTAGAAACATATATTCTACATGAACGACTTTAACCCTTACCTTTTCAATGAGATCACATGACGCACACCTTCTGTCAAAAATTGATTCGAATTACCACGGACCTATTCAATTTTGTTTTAATTTTCTTATTTCACGTAAAAATGTTGGCTGGCAACCGCCTAACAATATATTATATGTCATTATGTGCATATTGAATTGTTACTAATTGTCGTGTATTATAATCTGTTTTGGTCTATATCTTAAGAACCATTTAACATATTTTCACGAAATAAAGCTCAAACTCGAGTACCAGCACTTCTCTCATAGAGGTCGTAAACCCGGGTCCCTATGGCTGAAAAAAGGTACCTTATCCTGTACCATGTTTGTTACTACTTTATTCTTTTTTTCAAAATAACGCATATTTCACTGCATTTCCCTACACTCACACACCACTAGGTTGCTTGCATATGACACCCGAGGATCACATATGCGTATTTTTACGTAACACAAAGAGAAACTACCTAATTCTATCAAACTTATATATTTTTCTGGAATCGAAGTGTTATTTTGTCTTCTGCAGCGCTATATTTTGATGCACCCTGTATATATATTTTCGATGTCAGAGCAAAATATGTTGTTTTCATATTCTACACATCAGGATATGTACGAAATGCACAAATTAGCAGAATAAAAATAAAATAATGAAGTTAGAAACATATATTCTACATGAACGACTTTAACCCTTACCTTTTCTATGAGATCACATGACGCACACCTTCTGTCAAAAATTGATTCCAATTACCACGGAGCTATTCAATTTTGTTTTAATTTTCTTATTTCACGTAAAAATGTTGGCTGGCAACCGCCTAACAATATATTATATGTCATTATGTGCATATTGAATTGTTACTAATTGTCGTGTATTATAATCTGTTTTGGTCTATATCTTAAGAACCATTTAACATATTTTCACGAAATAAAGCTCAAACTCGAGTACCAGCACTTCTCTCATAGCGGTCGCAAACCCGGGTCCCTATGGCTTAAAAAAAATACGTTATCCTCTACCATGTTTGTTACTACTTTATTCTTTTTTTCAAAATAACGCATATTTCACTGCATTTCCCTACACTGACACACCACTAGGTTGCTTGCATATGACACCCGAGGATCACATATGCGTATTTTTACGTAACACAAAGAGAAACTACCTAATTCTATCAAACTTATATATTTTTCTGAAATCGAAGTGTTATTTTGTCTTCTGCAGCGTTATATTTTGATGCACCCTGTATATATATTTTCGATGTCAGAACAAAATATGTTGTTTTCATATTCTACACATCAGGACATGTACGAAAAGCACAAATTAGCAGAATAAAAATAAAATAATGAAGTTAGAAACATATATTCTACATGAACGACTTTAACCCTTACCTTTTCAATGAGATCACATGACGCACACCTTCTGTCAAAAATTGATTCGAATTACCACGGACCTATTCAATTTTGTTTTAATTTTCTTATTTCACGTAAAAATGTTGGCTGGCAACCGCCTAACAATATATTATATGTCATTATGTGCATATTGAATTGTTACTAATTGTCGTGTATTATAATCTGTTTTGGTCTATATCTTAAGAACCATTTAACATATTTTCACGAAATAAAGCTCAAACTCGAGTACCAGCACTTCTCTCATAGCGGTCGCAAACCCGGGTCCCTATGGCTGAAAAAAAGTACGTTATCCTGTACCATGTTTGTTACTACTTTATTCTTGTTTTCAAAATAACGCATATTTCACTGCATTTCCCTACACTGACACACCACTAGGTAGCTTGCATATGACACTCGAGGATCACATATGCGTATTTTTACGTAACACAAAGAGAAACTACCTAATTCTATCAAACTTATATATTTTTCTGAAATCGAAGTGTTATCTTGTCTTCTGCAACGGGTTATTTTGATGCACCCTGTATATATATTTTCAATGTTAGAACAAAAAAATGTTTTCATATTCTACACATCAGGATAGGTACGAAAGGCACAAATTAGCAGAAAAAGCATAAAATAATGAAGTTAGAAACAAATATTCTATATGAACGACTTTAACCCTTACCTTTTCTATGAGATCACATGACGCACACCTTCTGTCAAAAATTGATTCCAATTACCACGGAGCTATTCAATTTTGTTTTAATTTTCTTATTTCACGTAAAAATGTTGGCTGGCAACCGCCTAACAATATATTATATGTCATTATGTGCATATTGAATTGTTACTAATTGTCGTGTATTATAATCTGTTTTGGTCTATATCTTAAGAACCATTTAACATATTTTCACGAAATAAAGCTCAAACTCGAGTACCAGCACTTCTCTCATAGCGGTCGCAAACTCGGGTCCCTATGGCTGAAAAAAAGTACGTTATCCTGTACCATGTTTGTTACTTCTTTATTCTTTTTTTCAAAGTAACGCATATTTCACTGCATTTCCCTACACTGACACACCACTAGGTTGCTTGCATATGACACCCGAGGATCACATATGCGTATTTTTACGTAACACAAAGAGAAACTACCTAATTCTATCAAACTTATATATTTTTCTGAAATCGAAGTGTTATTTTGTCTTCTGCAGCGCTATATTTTAATGCACCCTGTATATATATTTTCGATGTCAGAACAAAATATGTTGTTTTCATATTCTACACATCAGGATATGTACGAAATGCACAAATTAGCAGAATAAAAATAAAATAATGAAGTTAGAAACATATATTCTACATGAACGACTTTAACCCTTACCTTTTCAATGAGATCACATGACGCACACCTTCTGTCAAAAATTGATTCCAATTACCACGGAGCTATTCAATTTTGTTTTAATTTTCTTATTTCACGTAAAAATGTTGGCTGGCAACCGCCTAACAATATATTATATGTCATTATGTGCATATTGAATTGTTACTAATTGTCGTGTATTATAATCTGTTTTGGTCTATATCTTAAGAACCATTTAACATATTTTCACGAAATAAAGCTCAAACTCGAGTACCAGCACTTCTCTCATAGCGGCCGCAAACTCGGGTCCCTATGGCTGAAAAAAAGTACGTTATCCTGTACCATGTTTGTTACTACTTTATTCTTTTTTTTAAAGTAACGCATATTTCACTGCATTTCCCTACACTGACACACCACTAGGTTGCTTGCATATGACACCCGAGGATCACATATGCGTATTTTTACGTAACACAAAGAGAAACTACCTAATTCTATCAAACTTATATATTTTTCTTAAATCGAAGTGTTATCTTGTCTTCTGCAACGGGTTATTTTGATGCACCCTGTATATATATTTTCAATGTTAGAACAAAAAAATGTTTTCATATTCTACACATCAGGATAGGTACGAAAGGCACAAATTAGCAGAAAAAGCATAAAATAATGAAGTTAGAAACAAATATTCTATATGAACGACTATAACCCTTACCTTTTCTATGAGATCACATGACGCACACCTTCTGTCAAAAATTGATTCCAATTACCACGGAGCTATTCAATTTTGTTTTAATTTTCTTATTTCACGTAAAAATGTTGGCTGGCAACCGCCTAACAATATATTATATGTCATTATGTGCATATTGAATTGTTACTAATTGTCGTGTATTATAATCTGTTTTGGTCTATATCTTAAGAACCATTTAACATATTTTCACGAAATAAAGCTCAAACTCGAGTACCAGCACTTCTCTCATAGAGGTTGTAAACCCGGGTCCCTATGGCTGAAAAAAGGTACCTTATCCTGTACCATGTTTGTTACTACTTTATTCTTTTTTTCAAAATAACGCATATTTCACTGCATTTCCCTACACTCACACACCACTAGGTTGCTTGCATATGACACCCGAGGATCACATATGCGTATTTTTACGTAACACAAAGAGAAACTACCTAATTCTATCAAACTTATATATTTTTCTGGAATCGAAGTGTTATTTTGTCTTCTGCAGCGCTATATTTTGATGCACCCTGTATATATATTTTCGATGTCAGAGCAAAATATGTTGTTTTCATATTCTACACATCAGGATATGTACGAAATGCACAAATTAGCAGAATAAAAATAAAATAATGAAATTAGAAACATATATTCTACATGAACGACTTTAACCCTTACCTTTTCTATGAGATCACATGACGCACACCTTCTGTCAAAAATTGATTCCAATTACCACGGAGCTATTCAATTTTGTTTTAATTTTCTTATTTCACGTAAAAATGTTGGCTGGCAACCGCCTAACAATATATTATATGTCATTATGTGCATATTGAATTGTTACTAATTGTCGTGTATTATAATCTGTTTTGGTCTATATCTTAAGAACCATTTAATATATTTTCACGAAATAAAGCTCAAACTCGAGTACCAGCACTTCTCTCATAGCGGTCGCAAACCCGGGTCCCTATGGCTTAAAAAAAATACGTTATCCTCTACCATGTTTGTTACTACTTTATTCTTTTTTTCAAAATAACGCATATTTCACTGCATTTCCCTACACTGACACACCACTAGGTTGCTTGCATATGACACCCGAGGATCACATATGCGTATTTTTACGTAACACAAAGAGAAACTACCTAATTCTATCAAACTTATATATTTTTCTGAAATCGAAGTGTTATTTTGTCTTCTGCAGCGCTATATTTTGATGCACCCTGTATATATATTTTCGATGTCAGAACAAAATATGTTGTTTTCATATTCTACACATCAGGGCATGTACGAAAAGCACAAATTAGCAGAATAAAAATAAAATAATGAAGTTAGAAACATATATTCTACATGAACGACTTTAACCCTTACCTTTTCAATGAGATCACATGACGCACACCTTCTGTCAAAAATTGATTCGAATTACCACGGACCTATTCAATTTTGTTTTAATTTTCTTATTTCACGTAAAAATGTTGGCTGGCAACCGCCTAACAATATATTATATGTCATTATGTGCATATTGAATTGTTACTAATTGTCGTGTATTATAATCTGTTTTGGTCTATATCTTAAGAACCATTTAACATATTTTCACGAAATAAAGCTCAAACTCGAGTACCAGCACTTCTCTCATAGCGGTCGCAAACCCGGGTCCCTATGGCTGAAAAAAAGTACGTTATCCTGTACCATGTTTGTTACTACTTTATTCTTGTTTTCAAAATAACGCATATTTCACTGCATTTCCCTACACTGACACACCACTAGGTAGCTTGCATATGACACTCGAGGATCACATATGCGTATTTTTACGTAACACAAAGAGAAACTACCTAATTCTATCAAACTTATATATTTTTCTGAAATCGAAGTGTTATCTTGTCTTCTGCAACGGGTTATTTTGATGCACCCTGTATATATATTTTCAATGTTAGAACAAAAAAATTGTTTTCATATTCTACACATCAGGATAGGTACGAAAGGCACAAATTAGCAGAAAAAGCATAAAATAATGAAGTTAGAAACAAATATTCTATATGAACGACTATAACCCTTACCTTTTCTATGAGATCACATGACGCACACCTTCTGTCAAAAATTGATTCCAATTACCACGGAGCTATTCAATTTTGTTTTAATTTTCTTATTTCACGTAAAAATGTTGGCTGGCAACCGCCTAACAATATATTATATGTCATTATGTGCATATTGAATTGTTACTAATTGTCGTGTATTATAATCTGTTTTGGTCTATATCTTAAGAACCATTTAACATATTTTCACGAAATAAAGCTCAAACTCGAGTACCAGCACTTCTCTCATAGCGGTCGCAAACTCGGGTCCCTATGGCTGAAAAAAAGTACGTTATCCTGTACCATGTTTGTTACTACTTTATTCTTTTTTTCAAAGTAACGCATATTTCACTGCATTTCCCTACACTGACACACCACTAGGTTGCTTGCATATGACACCCGAGGATCACATATGCGTATTTTTACGTAACACAAAGAGAAACTACCTAATTCTATCAAACTTATATATTTTTCTTAAATCGAAGTGTTATCTTGTCTTCTGCAACGGGTTATTTTGATGCACCCTGTATATATATTTTCAATGTTAGAACAAAAAAATGTTTTCATATTCTACACATCAGGATAGGTACGAAAGGCACAAATTAGCAGAATAAAAATAAAATAATGAAGTTAGAAACATATATTCTACATGAACGACTTTAACCCTTACCTTTTCAATGAGATCACATGACGCACACCTTCTGTCAAAAATTGATTCGAATTACCACGGACCTATTCAATTTTGTTTTAATTTTCTTATTTCACGTAAAAATGTTGGCTGGCAACCGCCTAACAATATATTATATGTCATTATGTGCATATTGAATTGTTACTAATTGTCGTGTATTATAATCTGTTTTGGTCTATATCTTAAGAACCATTTAACATATTTTCACGAAATAAAGCTCAAACTCGAGTACCAGCACTTCTCTCATAGAGGTCGTAAACCCGGGTCCCTATGGCTGAAAAAAGGTACCTTATCCTGTACCATGTTTGTTACTACTTTATTCTTTTTTTCAAAATAACGCATATTTCACTGCATTTCCCTACACTCACACACCACTAGGTTGCTTGCATATGACACCCGAGGATCACATATGCGTATTTTTACGTAACACAAAGAGAAACTACCTAATTCTATCAAACTTATATATTTTTCTGGAATCGAAGTGTTATTTTGTCTTCTGCAGCGCTATATTTTGATGCACCCTGTATATATATTTTCGATGTCAGAGCAAAATATGTTGTTTTCATATTCTACACATCAGGATATGTACGAAATGCACAAATTAGCAGAATAAAAATAAAATAATGAAGTTAGAAACATATATTCTACATGAACGACTTTAACCCTTACCTTTTCTATGAGATCACATGACGCACACCTTCTGTCAAAAATTGATTCCAATTACCACGGAGCTATTCAATTTTGTTTTAATTTTCTTATTTCACGTAAAAATGTTGGCTGGCAACCGCCTAACAATATATTATATGTCATTATGTGCATATTGAATTGTTACTAATTGTCGTGTATTATAATCTGTTTTGGTCTATATCTTAAGAACCATTTAACATATTTTCACGAAATAAAGCTCAAACTCGAGTACCAGCACTTCTCTCATAGCGGTCGCAAACCCGGGTCCCTATGGCTTAAAAAAAATACGTTATCCTCTACCATGTTTGTTACTACTTTATTCTTTTTTTCAAAATAACGCATATTTCACTGCATTTCCCTACACTGACACACCACTAGGTTGCTTGCATATGACACCCGAGGATCACATATGCGTATTTTTACGTAACACAAAGAGAAACTACCTAATTCTATCAAACTTATATATTTTTCTGAAATCGAAGTGTTATTTTGTCTTCTGCAGCGCTATATTTTGATGCACCCTGTATATATATTTTCGATGTCAGAACAAAATATGTTGTTTTCATATTCTACACATCAGGACATGTACGAAAAGCACAAATTAGCAGAATAAAAATAAAATAATGAAGTTAGAAACATATATTCTACATGAACGACTTTAACCCTTACCTTTTCAATGAGATCACATGACGCACACCTTCTGTCAAAAATTGATTCGAATTACCACGGACCTATTCAATTTTGTTTTAATTTTCTTATTTCACGTAAAAATGTTGGCTGGCAACCGCCTAACAATATATTATATGTCATTATGTGCATATTGAATTGTTACTAATTGTCGTGTATTATAATCTGTTTTGGTCTATATCTTAAGAACCATTTAACATATTTTCACGAAATAAAGCTCAAACTCGAGTACCAGCACTTCTCTCATAGCGGTCGCAAACCCGGGTCCCTATGGCTGAAAAAAAGTACGTTATCCTGTACCATGTTTGTTACTACTTTATTCTTTTTTTCAAAATAACGCATATTTCACTGCATTTCCCTACACTGACACACCACTAGGTAGCTTGCATATGACACTCGAGGATCACATATGCGTATTTTTACGTAACACAAAGAGAAACTACCTAATTCTATCAAACTTATATATTTTTCTGAAATCGAAATGTTATCTTGTCTTCTGCAACGGGTTATTTTGATGCAGCCTGTATATATATTTTCAATGTTAGAACAAAAAAATTGTTTTCATATTCTACACATCAGGATAGGTACGAAAGGCACAAATTAGCAGAAAAAGCATAAAATAATGAAGTTAGAAACAAATATTCTATATGAACGACTATAACCCTTACCTTTTCTATGAGATCACATGACGCACACCTTCTGTCAAAAATTGATTCCAATTACCACGGAGCTATTCAATTTTGTTTTAATTTTCTTATTTCACGTAAAAATGTTGGCTGGCAACCGCCTAACAATATATTATATGTCATTATGTGCATATTGAATTGTTACTAATTGTCGTGTATTATAATCTGTTTTGGTCTATATCTTAAGAACCATTTAACATATTTTCACGAAATAAAGCTCAAACTCGAGTACCAGCACTTCTCTCATAGCGGTCGCAAACTCGGGTCCCTATAGCTGAAAAAAAGTACGTTATCCTGTACCATGTTTGTTACTACTTTATTCTTTTTTTCAAAGTAACGCATATTTCACTGCATTTCCCTACACTGACACACCACTAGGTTGCTTGCATATGACACCCGAGGATCACATATGCGTATTTTTACGTAACACAAAGAGAAACTACCTAATTCTATCAAACTTATATATTTTTCTTAAATCGAAGTGTTATCTTGTCTTCTGCAACGGGTTATTTTGATGCACCCTGTATATATATTTTCAATGTTAGAACAAAAAAATGTTTTCATATTCTACACATCAGGATAGGTACGAAAGGCACAAATTAGCAGAAAAAGCATAAAATAATGAAGTTAGAAACAAATATTCTATATGAACGACTATAACCCTTACCTTTTCTATGAGATCACATGACGCACACCTTCTGTCAAAAATTGATTCCAATTACCACGGAGCTATTCAATTTTGTTTTAATTTTCTTATTTCACGTAAAAATGTTGGCTGGCAACCGCCTAACAATATATTATATTTCATTAGGTGCATATTGAATTGTTACTAATTGTCGTGTATTATAATCTGTTTTGGTCTATATCTTAAGAACCATTTAACATATTTTCACGAAATAAAGCTCAAACTCGAGTACCAGCACTTCTCTCATAGAGGTCGTAAACCCGGGTCCCTATGGCTGAAAAAAGGTACCTTATCCTGTACCAGGTTTGTTACTACTTTATTCTTTTTTTCAAAATAACGCATATTTCACTGCATTTCCCTACACTCACACACCACTAGGTTGCTTGCATATGACACCCGAGGATCACATATGCGTATTTTTACGTAACACAAAGAGAAACTACCTAATTCTATCAAACTTATATATTTTTCTGGAATCGAAGTGTTATTTTGTCTTCTGCAGCGCTATATTTTGATGCACCCTGTATATATATTTTCGATGTCAGAGCAAAATATGTTGTTTTCATATTCTACACATCAGGATATGTACGAAATGCACAAATTAGCAGAATAAAAATAAAATAATGAAGTTAGAAACATATATTCTACATGAACGACTTTAACCCTTACCTTTTCAATGAGATCACATGACGCACACCTTCTGTCAAAAATTGATTCCAATTACCACGGAGCTATTCAATTTTGTTTTAATTTTCTTATTTCACGTAAAAATGTTGGCTGGCAACCGCCTAACAATATATTATATGTCATTATGTGCATATTGAATTGTTACTAATTGTCGTGTATTATAATCTGTTTTGGTCTATATCTTAAGAACCATTTAACATATTTTCACGAAATAAAGCTCAAACTCGAGTACCAGCACTTCTCTCATAGCGGTCGCAAACCCGGGTCCCTATGGCTTAAAAAAATACGTTATCCTCTACCATGTTTGTTACTACTTTATTCTTTTTTTCAAAATAACGCATATTTCACTGCATTTCCCTACACTGACACACCACTAGGTTGCTTGCATATGACACCCGAGGATCACATATGCGTATTTTTACGTAACACAAAGAGAAACTACCTAATTCTATCAAACTTATATATTTTTCTGAAATCGAAGTGTTATTTTGTCTTCTGGAGCGCTATATTTTGATGCACCCTGTATATAAATTTTCGATGTCAGAACAAAATATGTTGTTTTCATATTCTACACATCAGGACATGTACGAAAAGCACAAATTAGCAGAATAAAAATAAAATAATGAAGTTAGAAACATATATTCTACATGAACGACTTTAACCCTTACCTTTTCAATGAGATCACATGACGCACACCTTCTGTCAAAAATTGATTCCAATTACCACGGAGCTATTCAATTTTGTTTTAATTTTCTTATTTCACGTAAAAATGTTGGCTGGCAACCGCCTAACAATATATTATATGTCATTATGTGCATATTGAATTGTTACTAATTGTCGTGTATTATAATCTGTTTTGGTCTATATCTTAAGAACCATTTAACATATTTTCACGAAATAAAGCTCAAACTCGAGTACCAGCACTTCTCTCATAGCGGTCGCAAACTCGGGTCCCTATGGCTGAAAAAAAGTACGTTATCCTGTACCATGTTTGTTACTACTTTATTCTTTTTTTCAAAGTAACGCATATTTCACTGCATTTCCCTACACTGACACACCACTAGGTTGCTTGCATATGACACCCGAGGATCACATATGCGTATTTTTACGTAACACAAAGAGAAACTACCTAATTCTATCAAACTTATATATTTTTCTTAAATCGAAGTGTTATCTTGTCTTCTGCAACGGGTTATTTTGATGCACCCTGTATATATATTTTCAATGTTAGAACAAAAAAATGTTTTCATATTCTACACATCAGGATAGGTACGAAAGGCACAAATTAGCAGAATAAAAATAAAATAATGAAGTTAGAAACATATATTCTACATGAACGACTTTAACCCTTACCTTTTCAATGAGATCACATGACGCACACCTTCTGTCAAAAATTGATTCGAATTACCACGGACCTATTCAATTTTGTTTTAATTTTCTTATTTCACGTAAAAATGTTGGCTGGCAACCGCCTAACAATATATTATATGTCATTATGTGCATATTGAATTGTTACTAATTGTCGTGTATTATAATCTGTTTTGGTCTATATCTTAAGAACCATTTAACATATTTTCACGAAATAAAGCTCAAACTCGAGTACCAGCACTTCTCTCATAGAGGTCGTAAACCCGGGTCCCTATGGCTGAAAAAAGGTACCTTATCCTGTACCATGTTTGTTACTACTTTATTCTTTTTTTCAAAATAACGCATATTTCACTGCATTTCCCTACACTCACACACCACTAGGTTGCTTGCATATGACACCCGAGGATCACATATGCGTATTTTTACGTAACACAAAGAGAAACTACCTAATTCTATCAAACTTATATATTTTTCTGGAATCGAAGTGTTATTTTGTCTTCTGCAGCGCTATATTTTGATGCACCCTGTATATATATTTTCGATGTCAGAGCAAAATATGTTGTTTTCATATTCTACACATCAGGATATGTACGAAATGCACAAATTAGCAGAATAAAAATAAAATAATGAAGTTAGAAACATATATTCTACATGAACGACTTTAACCCTTACCTTTTCTATGAGATCACATGACGCACACCTTCTGTCAAAAATTGATTCCAATTACCACGGAGCTATTCAATTTTGTTTTAATTTTCTTATTTCACGTAAAAATGTTGGCTGGCAACCGCCTAACAATATATTATATGTCATTATGTGCATATTGAATTGTTACTAATTGTCGTGTATTATAATCTGTTTTGGTCTATATCTTAAGAACCATTTAACATATTTTCACGAAATAAAGCTCAAACTCGAGTACCAGCACTTCTCTCATAGCGGTCGCAAACCCGGGTCCCTATGGCTTAAAAAAAATACGTTATCCTCTACCATGTTTGTTACTACTTTATTCTTTTTTTCAAAATAACGCATATTTCACTGCATTTCCCTACACTGACACACCACTAGGTTGCTTGCATATGACACCCGAGGATCACATATGCGTATTTTTACGTAACACAAAGAGAAACTACCTAATTCTATCAAACTTATATATTTTTCTGAAATCGAAGTGTTATTTTGTCTTCTGCAGCGCTATATTTTGATGCACCCTGTATATATATTTTCGATGTCAGAACAAAATATGTTGTTTTCATATTCTACACATCAGGACATGTACGAAAAGCACAAATTAGCAGAATAAAAATAAAATAATGAAGTTAGAAACATATATTCTACATGAACGACTTTAACCCTTACCTTTTCAATGAGATCACATGACGCACACCTTCTGTCAAAAATTGATTCGAATTACCACGGACCTATTCAATTTTGTTTTAATTTTCTTATTTCACGTAAAAATGTTGGCTGGCAACCGCCTAACAATATATTATATGTCATTATGTGCATATTGAATTGTTACTAATTGTCGTGTATTATAATCTGTTTTGGTCTATATCTTAAGAACCATTTAACATATTTTCACGAAATAAAGCTCAAACTCGAGTACCAGCACTTCTCTCATAGCGGTCGCAAACCCGGGTCCCTATGGCTGAAAAAAAGTACGTTATCCTGTACCATGTTTGTTACTACTTTATTCTTTTTTTCAAAATAACGCATATTTCACTGCATTTCCCTACACTGACACACCACTAGGTAGCTTGCATATGACACTCGAGGATCACATATGCGTATTTTTACGTAACACAAAGAGAAACTACCTAATTCTATCAAACTTATATATTTTTCTGAAATCGAAGTGTTATCTTGTCTTCTGCAACGGGTTATTTTGATGCAGCCTGTATATATATTTTCAATGTTAGAACAAAAAAATTGTTTTCATATTCTACACATCAGGATAGGTACGAAAGGCACAAATTAGCAGAAAAAGCATAAAATAATGAAGTTAGAAACAAATATTCTATATGAACGACTATAACCCTTACCTTTTCTATGAGATCACATGACGCACACCTTCTGTCAAAAATTGATTCCAATTACCACGGAGCTATTCAATTTTGTTTTAATTTTCTTATTTCACGTAAAAATGTTGGCTGGCAACCGCCTAACAATATATTATATGTCATTATGTGCATATTGAATTGTTACTAATTGTCGTGTATTATAATCTGTTTTGGTCTATATCTTAAGAACCATTTAACATATTTTCACGAAATAAAGCTCAAACTCGAGTACCAGCACTTCTCTCATAGCGGTCGCAAACTCGGGTCCCTATGGCTGAAAAAAAGTACGTTATCCTGTACCATGTTTGTTACTACTTTATTCTTTTTTTCAAAGTAACGCATATTTCACTGCATTTCCCTACACTGACACACCACTAGGTTGCTTGCATATGACACCCGAGGATCACATATGCGTATTTTTACGTAACACAAAGAGAAACTACCTAATTCTATCAAACTTATATATTTTTCTTAAATCGAAGTGTTATCTTGTCTTCTGCAACGGGTTATTTTGATGCACCCTGTATATATATTTTCAATGTTAGAACAAAAAAATGTTTTCATATTCTACACATCAGGATAGGTACGAAAGGCACAAATTAGCAGAAAAAGCATAAAATAATGAAGTTAGAAACAAATATTCTATATGAACGACTATAACCCTTACCTTTTCTATGAGATCACATGACGCACACCTTCTGTCAAAAATTGATTCCAATTACCACGGAGCTATTCAATTTTGTTTTAATTTTCTTATTTCACGTAAAAATGTTGGCTGGCAACCGCCTAACAATATATTATATTTCATTAGGTGCATATTGAATTGTTACTAATTGTCGTGTATTATAATCTGTTTTGGTCTATATCTTAAGAACCATTTAACATATTTTCACGAAATAAAGCTCAAACTCGAGTACCAGCACTTCTCTCATAGAGGTCGTAAACCCGGGTCCCTATGGCTGAAAAAAGGTACCTTATCCTGTACCAGGTTTGTTACTACTTTATTCTTTTTTTCAAAATAACGCATATTTCACTGCATTTCCCTACACTCACACACCACTAGGTTGCTTGCATATGACACCCGAGGATCACATATGCGTATTTTTACGTAACACAAAGAGAAACTACCTAATTCTATCAAACTTATATATTTTTCTGGAATCGAAGTGTTATTTTGTCTTCTGCAGCGCTATATTTTGATGCACCCTGTATATATATTTTCGATGTCAGAGCAAAATATGTTGTTTTCATATTCTACACATCACGATATGTACGAAATGCACAAATTAGCAGAATAAAAATAAAATAATGAAGTTAGAAACATATATTCTACATGAACGACTTTAACCCTTACCTTTTCAATGAGATCACATGACGCACACCTTCTGTCAAAAATTGATTCCAATTACCACGGAGCTATTCAATTTTGTTTTAATTTTCTTATTTCACGTAAAAATGTTGGCTGGCAACCGCCTAACAATATATTATATGTCATTATGTGCATATTGAATTGTTACTAATTGTCGTGTATTATAATCTGTTTTGGTCTATATCTTAAGAACCATTTAACATATTTTCACGAAATAAAGCTCAAACTCGAGTACCAGCACTTCTCTCATAGCGGTCGCAAACCCGGGTCCCTATGGCTTAAAAAAATACGTTATCCTCTACCATGTTTGTTACTACTTTATTCTTTTTTTCAAAATAACGCATATTTCACTGCATTTCCCTACACTGACACACCACTAGGTTGCTTGCATATGACACCCGAGGATCACATATGCGTATTTTTACGTAACACAAAGAGAAACTACCTAATTCTATCAAACTTATATATTTTTCTGAAATCGAAGTGTTATTTTGTCTTCTGGAGCGCTATATTTTGATGCACCCTGTATATAAATTTTCGATGTCAGAACAAAATATGTTGTTTTCATATTCTACACATCAGGACATGTACGAAAAGCACAAATTAGCAGAATAAAAATAAAATAATGAAGTTAGAAACATATATTCTACATGAACGACTTTAACCCTTACCTTTTCAATGAGATCACATGACGCACACCTTCTGTCAAAAATTGATTCCAATTACCACGGAGCTATTCAATTTTGTTTTAATTTTCTTATTTCACGTAAAAATGTTGGCTGGCAACCGCCTAACAATATATTATATGTCATTATGTGCATATTGAATTGTTACTAATTGTCGTGTATTATAATCTGTTTTGGTCTATATCTTAAGAACCATTTAACATATTTTCACGAAATAAAGCTCAAACTCGAGTACCAGCACTTCTCTCATAGCGGTCGCAAACTCGGGTCCCTATGGCTGAAAAAAAGTACGTTATCCTGTACCATGTTTGTTACTACTTTATTCTTTTTTTCAAAGTAACGCATATTTCACTGCATTTCCCTACACTGACACACCACTAGGTTGCTTGCATATGACACCCGAGGATCACATATGCGTATTTTTACGTAACACAAAGAGAAACTACCTAATTCTATCAAACTTATATATTTTTCTTAAATCGAAGTGTTATCTTGTCTTCTGCAACGGGTTATTTTGATGCACCCTGTATATATATTTTCAATGTTAGAACAAAAAAATGTTTTCATATTCTACACATCAGGATAGGTACGAAAGGCACAAATTAGCAGAAAAAGCATAAAATAATGAAGTTAGAAACAAATATTCTATATGAACGACTATGACCCTTACCTTTTCTATGAGATCACATGACGCACACCTTCTGTCAAAAATTGATTCCAATTACCACGGAGCTATTCAATTTTGTTTTAATTTTCTTATTTCACGTAAAAATGTTGGCTGGCAACCGCCTAACAATATATTATATGTCATTATGTGCATATTGAATTGTTACTAATTGTCGTGTATTATAATCTGTTTTGGTCTATATCTTAAGAACCATTTAACATATTTTCACGAAATAAAGCTCAAACTCGAGTACCAGCACTTCTCTCATAGAGGTCGTAAACCCGGGTCCCTATGGCTGAAAAAAGGTACCTTATCATGTACCATGTTTGTTACTACTTTATTCTTTTTTTCAAAATAACGCATATTTCACTGCATTTCCCTACACTCACACACCACTAGGTTGCTTGCATATGACACCCGAGGATCACATATGCGTATTTTTACGTAACACAAAGAGAAACTACCTAATTCTATCAAACTTTTATATTTTTCTGGAATCGAAGTGTTATTTTGTCTTCTGCAGCGCTATATTTTGATGCACCCTGTATATATATTTTCGATGTCAGAGCAAAATATGTTGTTTTCATATTCTACACATCAGGATATGTACGAAATGCACAAATTAGCAGAATAAAAATAAAATAATGAAGTTAGAAACATATATTCTACATGAACGACTTTAACCCTTACCTTTTCTATGAGATCACATGACGCACACCTTCTGTCAAAAATTGATTCCAATTACCACGGAGCTATTCAATTTTGTTTTAATTTTCTTATTTCACGTAAAAATGTTGGCTGGCAACCGCCTAACAATATATTATATGTCATTATGTGCATATTGAATTGTTACTAATTGTCGTGTATTATAATCTGTTTTGGTCTATATCTTAAGAACCATTTAACATATTTTCACGAAATAAAGCTCAAACTCGAGTACCAGCACTTCTCTCATAGCGGTCGCAAACCCGGGTCCCTATGGCTTAAAAAAAATACGTTATCCTCTACCATGTTTGTTACTACTTTATTCTTTTTTTCAAAATAACGCATATTTCACTGCATTTCCCTACACTGACACACCACTAGGTTGCTTGCATATGACACCCGAGGATCACATATGCGTATTTTTACGTAACACAAAGAGAAACTACCTAATTCTATCAAACTTATATATTTTTCTGAAATCGAAGTGTTATTTTGTCTTCTGCAGCGTTATATTTTGATGCACCCTGTATATATATTTTCGATGTCAGAACAAAATATGTTGTTTTCATATTCTACACATCAGGACATGTACGAAAAGCACAAATTAGCAGAATAAAAATAAAATAATGAAGTTAGAAACATATATTCTACATGAACGACTTTAACCCTTACCTTTTCAATGAGATCACATGACGCACACCTTCTGTCAAAAATTGATTCGAATTACCACGGACCTATTCAATTTTGTTTTAATTTTCTTATTTCACGTAAAAATGTTGGCTGGCAACCGCCTAACAATATATTATATGTCATTATGTGCATATTGAATTGTTACTAATTGTCGTGTATTATAATCTGTTTTGGTCTATATCTTAAGAACCATTTAACATATTTTCACGAAATAAAGCTCAAACTCGAGTACCAGCACTTCTCTCATAGCGGTCGCAAACCCGGGTCCCTATGGCTGAAAAAAAGTACGTTATCCTGTACCATGTTTGTTACTACTTTATTCTTTTTTTCAAAATAACGCATATTTCACTGCATTTCCCTACACTGACACACCACTAGGTAGCTTGCATATGACACTCGAGGATCACATATGCGTATTTTTACGTAACACAAAGAGAAACTACCTAATTCTATCAAACTTATATATTTTTCTGAAATCGAAGTGTTATCTTGTCTTCTGCAACGGGTTATTTTGATGCAGCCTGTATATATATTTTCAATGTTATAACAAAAAAATTGTTTTCATATTCTACACATCAGGATAGGTACGAAAGGCACAAATTAGCAGAAAAAGCATAAAATAATGAAGTTAGAAACAAATATTCTATATGAACGACTATAACCCTTACCTTTTCTATGAGATCACATGACGCACACCTTCTGTCAAAAATTGATTCCAATTACCACGGAGCTATTCAATTTTGTTTTAATTTTCTTATTTCACGTAAAAATGTTGGCTGGCAACCGCCTAACAATATATTATATGTCATTATGTGCATATTGAATTGTTACTAATTGTCGTGTATTATAATCTATTTTGGTCTATATCTTAAGAACCATTTAACATATTTTCACGAAATAAAGCTCAAACTCGAGTACCAGCACTTCTCTCATAGCGGTCGCAAACTCGGGTCCCTATAGCTGAAAAAAAGTACGTTATCCTGTACCATGTTTGTTACTACTTTATTCTTTTTTTCAAAGTAACGCATATTTCACTGCATTTCCCTACACTGACACACCACTAGGTTGCTTGCATATGACACCCGAGGATCACATATGCGTATTTTTACGTAACACAAAGAGAAACTACCTAATTCTATCAAACTTATATATTTTTCTTAAATCGAAGTGTTATCTTGTCTTCTGCAACGGGATATTTTGATGCACCCTGTATATATATTTTCAATGTTAGAACAAAAAAATGTTTTCATATTCTACACATCAGGATAGGTACGAAAGGCACAAATTAGCAGAAAAAGCATAAAATAATGAAGTTAGAAACAAATATTCTATATGAACGACTATAACCCTTACCTTTTCTATGAGATCACATGACGCACACCTTCTGTCAAAAATTGATTCCAATTACCACGGAGCTATTCAATTTTGTTTTAATTTTCTTATTTCACGTAAAAATGTTGGCTGGCAACCGCCTAACAATATATTATATGTCATTATGTGCATATTGAATTGTTACTAATTGTCGTGTATTATAATCTGTTTTGGTCTATATCTTAAGAACCATTTAACATATTTTCACGAAATAAAGCTCAAACTCGAGTACCAGCACTTCTCTCATAGAGGTCGTAAACCCGGGTCCCTATGGCTGAAAAAAGGTACCTTATCCTGTACCATGTTTGTTACTACTTTATTCTTTTTTTCAAAATAACGCATATTTCACTGCATTTCCCTACACTCACACACCACTAGGTTGCTTGCATATGACACCCGAGGATCACATATGCGTATTTTTACGTAACACAAAGAGAAACTACCTAATTCTATCAAACTTTTATATTTTTCTGGAATCGAAGTGTTATTTTGTCTTCTGCAGCGCTATATTTTGATGCACCCTGTATATATATTTTCGATGTCAGAGCAAAATATGTTGTTTTCATATTCTACACATCAGGATATGTACGAAATGCACAAATTAGCAGAATAAAAATAAAATAATGAAGTTAGAAACATATATTCTACATGAACGACTTTAACCCTTACCTTTTCTATGAGATCACATGACGCACACCTTCTGTCAAAAATTGATTCCAATTACCACGGAGCTATTCAATTTTGTTTTAATTTTCTTATTTCACGTAAAAATGTTGGCTGGCAACCGCCTAACAATATATTATATGTCATTATGTGCATATTGAATTGTTACTAATTGTCGTGTATTATAATCTGTTTTGGTCTATATCTTAAGAACCATTTAACATATTTTCACGAAATAAAGCTCAAACTCGAGTACCAGCACTTCTCTCATAGCGGTCGCAAACCCGGGTCCCTATGGCTTAAAAAAAATACGTTATCCTCTACCATGTTTGTTACTACTTTATTCTTTTTTTCAAAATAACGCATATTTCACTGCATTTCCCTACACTGACACACCACTAGGTTGCTTGCATATGACACCCGAGGATCACATATGCGTATTTTTACGTAACACAAAGAGAAACTACCTAATTCTATCAAACTTATATATTTTTCTGAAATCGAAGTGTTATTTTGTCTTCTGCAGCGCTATATTTTGATGCACCCTGTATATATATTTTCGATGTCAGAACAAAATATGTTGTTTTCATATTCTACACATCAGGACATGTACGAAAAGCACAAATTAGCAGAATAAAAATAAAATAATGAAGTTAGAAACATATATTCTACATGAACGACTTTAACCCTTACCTTTTCAATGAGATCACATGACGCACACCTTCTGTCAAAAATTGATTCGAATTACCACGGACCTATTCAATTTTGTTTTAATTTTCTTATTTCACGTAAAAATGTTGGCTGGCAACCGCCTAACAATATATTATATGTCATTATGTGCATATTGAATTGTTACTAATTGTCGTGTATTATAATCTGTTTTGGTCTATATCTTAAGAACCATTTAACATATTTTCACGAAATAAAGCTCAAACTCGAGTACCAGCACTTCTCTCATAGCGGTCGCAAACCCGGGTCCCTATGGCTGAAAAAAAGTACGTTATCCTGTACCATGTTTGTTACTACTTTATTCTTTTTTTCAAAATAACGCATATTTCACTGCATTTCCCTACACTGACACACCACTAGGTAGCTTGCATATGACACTCGAGGATCACATATGCGTATTTTTACGTAACACAAAGAGAAACTACCTAATTCTATCAAACTTATATATTTTTCTGAAATCGAAGTGTTATCTTGTCTTCTGCAACGGGTTATTTTGATGCAGCCTGTATATATATTTTCAATGTTAGAACAAAAAAATTGTTTTCATATTCTACACATCAGGATAGGTACGAAAGGCACAAATTAGCAGAAAAAGCATAAAATAATGAAGTTAGAAACAAATATTCTATATGAACGACTATAACCCTTACCTTTTCTATGAGATCACATGACGCACACCTTCTGTCAAAAATTGATTCCAATTACCACGGAGCTATTCAATTTTGTTTTAATTTTCTTATTTCACGTAAAAATGTTGGCTGGCAACCGCCTAACAATATATTATATGTCATTATGTGCATATTGAATTGTTACTAATTGTCGTGTATTATAATCTATTTTGGTCTATATCTTAAGAACCATTTAACATATTTTCACGAAATAAAGCTCAAACTCGAGTACCAGCACTTCTCTCATAGCGGTCGCAAACTCGGGTCCCTATAGCTGAAAAAAAGTACGTTATCCTGTACCATGTTTGTTACTACTTTATTCTTTTTTTCAAAGTAACGCATATTTCACTGCATTTCCCTACACTGACACACCACTAGGTTGCTTGCATATGACACCCGAGGATCACATATGCGTATTTTTACGTAACACAAAGAGAAACTACCTAATTCTATCAAACTTATATATTTTTCTTAAATCGAAGTGTTATCTTGTCTTCTGCAACGGGTTATTTTGATGCACCCTGTATATATATTTTCAATGTTAGAACAAAATATGTTGTTTTCATATTCTACACATCAGGATAGGTACGAAAGGCACAAATTAGCAGAAAAAGCATAAAATAATGAAGTTAGAAACAAATATTCTATATGAACGACTATAACCCTTACCTTTTCTATGAGATCACATGACGCACACCTTCTGTCAAAAATTGATTCCAATTACCACGGAGCTATTCAATTTTGTTTTAATTTTCTTATTTCACGTAAAAATGTTGGCTGGCAACCGCCTAACAATATATTATATGTCATTAGGTGCATATTGAATTGTTACTAATTGTCGTGTATTATAATCTGTTTTGGTCTATATCTTAAGAACCATTTAACATATTTTCACGAAATAAAGCTCAAACTCGAGTACCAGCACTTCTCTCATAGAGGTCGTAAACCCGGGTCCCTATGGCTGAAAAAAGGTACCTTATCCTGTACCAGGTTTGTTACTACTTTATTCTTTTTTTCAAAATAACGCATATTTCACTGCATTTCCCTACACTCACACACCACTAGGTTGCTTGCATATGACACCCGAGGATCACATATGCGTATTTTTACGTAACACAAAGAGAAACTACCTAATTCTATCAAACTTATATATTTTTCTGGAATCGAAGTGTTATTTTGTCTTCTGCAGCGCTATATTTTGATGCACCCTGTATATATATTTTCGATGTCAGAGCAAAATATGTTGTTTTCATATTCTACACATCAGGATATGTACGAAATGCACAAATTAGCAGAATAAAAATAAAATAATGAAGTTAGAAACATATATTCTACATGAACGACTTTAACCCTTACCTTTTCAATGAGATCACATGACGCACACCTTCTGTCAAAAATTGATTCCAATTACCACGGAGCTATTCAATTTTGTTTTAATTTTCTTATTTCACGTAAAAATGTTGGCTGGCAACCGCCTAACAATATATTATATGTCATTATGTGCATATTGAATTGTTACTAATTGTCGTGTATTATAATCTGTTTTGGTCTATATCTTAAGAACCATTTAACATATTTTCACGAAATAAAGCTCAAACTCGAGTACCAGCACTTCTCTCATAGCGGTCGCAAACCCGGGTCCCTATGGCTTAAAAAAATACGTTATCCTCTACCATGTTTGTTACTACTTTATTCTTTTTTTCAAAATAACGCATATTTCACTGCATTTCCCTACACTGACACACCACTAGGTTGCTTGCATATGACACCCGAGGATCACATATGCGTATTTTTACGTAACACAAAGAGAAACTACCTAATTCTATCAAACTTATATATTTTTCTGAAATCGAAGTGTTATTTTGTCTTCTGGAGCGCTATATTTTGATGCACCCTGTATATAAATTTTCGATGTCAGAACAAAATATGTTGTTTTCATATTCTACACATCAGGACATGTACGAAAAGCACAAATTAGCAGAATAAAAATAAAATAATGAAGTTAGAAACATATATTCTACATGAACGACTTTAACCCTTACCTTTTCAATGAGATCACATGACGCACACCTTCTGTCAAAAATTGATTCCAATTACCACGGAGCTATTCAATTTTGTTTTAATTTTCTTATTTCACGTAAAAATGTTGGCTGGCAACCGCCTAACAATATATTATATGTCATTATGTGCATATTGAATTGTTACTAATTGTCGTGTATTATAATCTGTTTTGGTCTATATCTTAAGAACCATTTAACATATTTTCACGAAATAAAGCTCAAACTCGAGTACCAGCACTTCTCTCATAGCGGTCGCAAACTCGGGTCCCTATGGCTGAAAAAAAGTACGTTATCCTGTACCATGTTTGTTACTACTTTATTCTTTTTTTCAAAGTAACGCATATTTCACTGCATTTCCCTACACTGACACACCACTAGGTTGCTTGCATATGACACCCGAGGATCACATATGCGTATTTTTACGTAACACAAAGAGAAACTACCTAATTCTATCAAACTTATATATTTTTCTTAAATCGAAGTGTTATCTTGTCTTCTGCAACGGGTTATTTTGATGCACCCTGTATATATATTTTCAATGTTAGAACAAAAAAATGTTTTCATATTCTACACATCAGGATAGGTACGAAAGGCACAAATTAGCAGAAAAAGCATAAAATAATGAAGTTAGAAACAAATATTCTATATGAACGACTATAACCCTTACCTTTTCTATGAGATCACATGACGCACACCTTCTGTCAAAAATTGATTCCAATTACCACGGAGCTATTCAATTTTGTTTTAATTTTCTTATTTCACGTAAAAATGTTGGCTGGCAACCGCCTAACAATATATTATATGTCATTATGTGCATATTGAATTGTTACTAATTGTCGTGTATTATAATCTGTTTTGGTCTATATCTTAAGAACCATTTAACATATTTTCACGAAATAAAGCTCAAACTCGAGTACCAGCACTTCTCTCATAGAGGTCGTAAACCCGGGTCCCTATGGCTGAAAAAAGGTACCTTATCCTGTACCTTGTTTGTTACTACTTTATTCTTTTTTTCAAAATAACGCATATTTCACTGCATTTCCCTACACTCACACACCACTAGGTTGCTTGCATATGACACCCGAGGATCACATATGCGTATTTTTACGTAACACAAAGAGAAACTACCTAATTCTATCAAACTTTTATATTTTTCTGGAATCGAAGTGTTATTTTGTCTTCTGCAGCGCTATATTTTGATGCACCCTGTATATATATTTTCGATGTCAGAGCAAAATATGTTGTTTTCATATTCTACACATCAGGATATGTACGAAATGCACAAATTAGCAGAATAAAAATAAAATAATGAAGTTAGAAACATATATTCTACATGAACGACTTTAACCCTTACCTTTTCTATGAGATCACATGACGCACACCTTCTGTCAAAAATTGATTCCAATTACCACGGAGCTATTCAATTTTGTTTTAATTTTCTTATTTCACGTAAAAATGTTGGCTGGCAACCGCCTAACAATATATTATATGTCATTATGTGCATATTGAATTGTTACTAATTGTCGTGTATTATAATCTGTTTTGGTCTATATCTTAAGAACCATTTAACATATTTTCACGAAATAAAGCTCAAACTCGAGTACCAGCACTTCTCTCATAGCGGTCGCAAACCCGGGTCCCTATGGCTTAAAAAAAAATACGTTATCCTCTACCATGTTTGTTACTACTTTATTCTTTTTTTCAAAATAACGCATATTTCACTGCATTTCCCTACACTGACACACCACTAGGTAGCTTGCATATGACACTCGAGGATCACATATGCGTATTTTTACGTAACACAAAGAGAAACTACCTAATTCTATCAAACTTATATATTTTTCTGAAATCGAAGTGTTATCTTGTCTTCTGCAACGGGTTATTTTGATGCAGCCTGTATATATATTTTCAATGTTAGAACAAAAAAATTGTTTTCATATTCTACACATCAGGATAGGTACGAAAGGCACAAATTAGCAGAAAAAGCATAAAATAATGAAGTTAGAAACAAATATTCTATATGAACGACTATAACCCTTACCTTTTCTATGAGATCACATGACGCACACCTTCTGTCAAAAATTGATTCCAATTACCACGGAGCTATTCAATTTTGTTTTAATTTTCTTATTTCACGTAAAAATGTTGGCTGGCAACCGCCTAACAATATATTATATGTCATTATGTGCATATTGAATTGTTACTAATTGTCGTGTATTATAATCTATTTTGGTCTATATCTTAAGAACCATTTAACATATTTTCACGAAATAAAGCTCAAACTCGAGTACCAGCACTTCTCTCATAGCGGTCGCAAACTCGGGTCCCTATAGCTGAAAAAAAGTACGTTATCCTGTACCATGTTTGTTACTACTTTATTCTTTTTTTCAAAGTAACGCATATTTCACTGCATTTCCCTACACTGACACACCACTAGGTTGCTTGCATATGACACCCGAGGATCACATATGCGTATTTTTACGTAACACAAAGAGAAACTACCTAATTCTATCAAACTTATATATTTTTCTTAAATCGAAGTGTTATCTTGTCTTCTGCAACGGGATATTTTGATGCACCCTGTATATATATTTTCAATGTTAGAACAAAAAAATGTTTTCATATTCTACACATCAGGATAGGTACGAAAGGCACAAATTAGCAGAAAAAGCATAAAATAATGAAGTTAGAAACAAATATTCTATATGAACGACTATAACTCTTACCTTTTCTATGAGATCACATGACGCACACCTTCTGTCAAAAATTGATTCCAATTACCACGGAGCTATTCAATTTTGTTTTAATTTTCTTATTTCACGTAAAAATGTTGGCTGGCAACCGCCTAACAATATATTATATGTCATTATGTGCATATTGAATTCTTACTAATTGTCGTGTATTATAATCTGTTTTGGTCTATATCTTAAGAACCATTTAACATATTTTCACGAAATAAAGCTCAAACTCGAGTACCAGCACTTCTCTCATAGAGGTCGTAAACCCGGGTCCCTATGGCTGAAAAAAGGTACCTTATCCTGTACCAGGTTTGTTACTACTTTATTCTTTTTTTCAAAATAACGCATATTTCACTGCATTTCCCTACACTCACACACCACTAGGTTGCTTGCATATGACACCCGAGGATCACATATGCGTATTTTTACGTAACACAAAGAGAAACTACCTAATTCTATCAAACTTATATATTTTTCTGGAATCGAAGTGTTATTTTGTCTTCTGCAGCGCTATATTTTGATGCACCCTGTATATATATTTTCGATGTCAGAGCAAAATATGTTGTTTTCATATTCTACACATCAGGATATGTACGAAATGCACAAATTAGCAGAATAAAAATAAAATAATGAAGTTAGAAACATATATTCTACATGAACGACTTTAACCCTTACCTTTTCAATGAGATCACATGACGCACACCTTCTGTCAAAAATTGATTCCAATTACCACGGAGCTATTCAATTTTGTTTTAATTTTCTTATTTCACGTAAAAATGTTGGCTGGCAACCGCCTAACAATATATTATATGTCATTATGTGCATATTGAATTGTTACTAATTGTCGTGTATTATAATCTGTTTTGGTCTATATCTTAAGAACCATTTAACATATTTTCACGAAATAAAGCTCAAACTCGAGTACCAGCACTTCTCTCATAGCGGTCGCAAACCCGGGTCCCTATGGCTTAAAAAAATACGTTATCCTCTACCATGTTTGTTACTACTTTATTCTTTTTTTCAAAATAACGCATATTTCACTGCATTTCCCTACACTGACACACCACTAGGTTGCTTGCATATGACACCCGAGGATCACATATGCGTATTTTTACGTAACACAAAGAGAAACTACCTAATTCTATCAAACTTATATATTTTTCTGAAATCGAAGTGTTATTTTGTCTTCTGGAGCGCTATATTTTGATGCACCCTGTATATAAATTTTCGATGTCAGAACAAAATATGTTGTTTTCATATTCTACACATCAGGACATGTACGAAAAGCACAAATTAGCAGAATAAAAATAAAATAATGAAGTTAGAAACATATATTCTACATGAACGACTTTAACCCTTACCTTTTCAATGAGATCACATGACGCACACCTTCTGTCAAAAATTGATTCCAATTACCACGGAGCTATTCAATTTTGTTTTAATTTTCTTATTTCACGTAAAAATGTTGGCTGGCAACCGCCTAACAATATATTATATGTCATTATGTGCATATTGAATTGTTACTAATTGTCGTGTATTATAATCTGTTTTGGTCTATATCTTAAGAACCATTTAACATATTTTCACGAAATAAAGCTCAAACTCGAGTACCAGCACTTCTCTCATAGCGGTCGCAAACTCGGGTCCCTATGGCTGAAAAAAAGTACGTTATCCTGTACCATGTTTGTTACTACTTTATTCTTTTTTTCAAAGTAACGCATATTTCACTGCATTTCCCTACACTGACACACCACTAGGTTGCTTGCATATGACACCCGAGGATCACATATGCGTATTTTTACGTAACACAAAGAGAAACTACCTAATTCTATCAAACTTATATATTTTTCTGAAATCGAAGTGTTATCTTGTCTTCTGCAACGGGTTATTTTGATGCACCCTGTATATATATTTTCAATGTTAGAACAAAAAAATTGTTTTCATATTCTACACATCAGGATAGGTACGAAAGGCACAAATTAGCAGAAAAAGCATAAAATAATGAATTTAGAAACAAATATTCTATATGAACGACTATAACCCTTACCTTTTCTATGAGATCACATGACGCACACCTTCTGTCAAAAATTGATTCCAATTACCACGGAGCTATTCAATTTTGTTTTAATTTTCTTATTTCACGTAAAAATGTTGGCTGGCAACCGCCTAACAATATATTATATGTCATTATGTGCATATTGAATTGTTACTAATTGTCGTGTATTATAATCTGTTTTGGTCTATATCTTAAGAACCATTTAACATATTTTCACGAAATAAAGCTCAAACTCGAGTACCAGCACTTCTCTCATAGCGGTCGCAAACTCGGGTCCCTATGGCTGAAAAAAAGTACGTTATCCTGTACCATGTTTGTTACTACTTTATTCTTTTTTTCAAAGTAACGCATATTTCACTGCATTTCCCTACACTGACACACCACTAGGTTGCTTGCATATGACACCCGAGGATCACATATGCGTATTTTTACGTAACACAGAGAGAAACTACCTAATTCTATCAAACTTATATATTTTTCTGAAATCGAAGTGTTATTTTGTCTTCTGCAGCGCTATATTTTGATGCACCATGTATATATATTTTCGATGTCAGAACAAAATATGTTGTTTTCATATTCTACACATCAGGATATGTACGAAATGCACAAATTAGCAGAATAAAAATAAAATAATGAAGTTAGAAACATATATTCTACATGAACGACTTTAACCCTTACCTTTTCAATGAGATCACATGACGCACACCTTCTGTCAAAAATTGATTCCAATTACCACGGAGCTATTCAATTTTGTTTTAATTTTCTTATTTCACGTAAAAATGTTGGCTGGCAACCGCCTAACAATATATTATATGTCATTATGTGCATATTGAATTGTTACTAATTGTCGTGTATTATAATCTGTTTTGGTCTATATCTTAAGAACCATTTAACATATTTTCACGAAATAAAGCTCAAACTCGAGTACCAGCACTTCTCTCATAGCGGTCGCAAACCCGGGTCCCTATGGCTTAAAAAAAAATACGTTATCCTCTACCATGTTTGTTACTACTTTATTCTTTTTTTCAAAATAACGCATATTTCACTGCATTTCCCTACACTGACACACCACTAGGTAGCTTGCATATGACACTCGAGGATCACATATGCGTATTTTTACGTAACACAAAGAGAAACTACCTAATTCTATCAAACTTATATATTTTTCTGAAATCGAAGTGTTATCTTGTCTTCTGCAACGGGTTATTTTGATGCAGCCTGTATATATATTTTCAATGTTAGAACAAAAAAATTGTTTTCATATTCTACACATCAGGATAGGTACGAAAGGCACAAATTAGCAGAAAAAGCATAAAATAATGAAGTTAGAAACAAATATTCTATATGAACGACTATAACCCTTACCTTTTCTATGAGATCACATGACGCACACCTTCTGTCAAAAATTGATTCCAATTACCACGGAGCTATTCAATTTTGTTTTAATTTTCTTATTTCACGTAAAAATGTTGGCTGGCAACCGCCTAACAATATATTATATGTCATTATGTGCATATTGAATTGTTACTAATTGTCGTGTATTATAATCTATTTTGGTCTATATCTTAAGAACCATTTAACATATTTTCACGAAATAAAGCTCAAACTCGAGTACCAGCACTTCTCTCATAGCGGTCGCAAACTCGGGTCCCTATAGCTGAAAAAAAGTACGTTATCCTGTACCATGTTTGTTACTACTTTATTCTTTTTTTCAAAGTAACGCATATTTCACTGCATTTCCCTACACTGACACACCACTAGGTTGCTTGCATATGACACCCGAGGATCACATATGCGTATTTTTACGTAACACAAAGAGAAACTACCTAATTCTATCAAACTTATATATTTTTCTTAAATCGAAGTGTTATCTTGTCTTCTGCAACGGGATATTTTGATGCACCCTGTATATATATTTTCAATGTTAGAACAAAAAAATGTTTTCATATTCTACACATCAGGATAGGTACGAAAGGCACAAATTAGCAGAAAAAGCATAAAATAATGAAGTTAGAAACAAATATTCTATATGAACGACTATAACTCTTACCTTTTCTATGAGATCACATGACGCACACCTTCTGTCAAAAATTGATTCCAATTACCACGGAGCTATTCAATTTTGTTTTAATTTTCTTATTTCACGTAAAAATGTTGGCTGGCAACCGCCTAACAATATATTATATGTCATTATGTGCATATTGAATTCTTACTAATTGTCGTGTATTATAATCTGTTTTGGTCTATATCTTAAGAACCATTTAACATATTTTCACGAAATAAAGCTCAAACTCGAGTACCAGCACTTCTCTCATAGAGGTCGTAAACCCGGGTCCCTATGGCTGAAAAAAGGTACCTTATCCTGTACCAGGTTTGTTACTACTTTATTCTTTTTTTCAAAATAACGCATATTTCACTGCATTTCCCTACACTCACACACCACTAGGTTGCTTGCATATGACACCCGAGGATCACATATGCGTATTTTTACGTAACACAAAGAGAAACTACCTAATTCTATCAAACTTATATATTTTTCTGGAATCGAAGTGTTATTTTGTCTTCTGCAGCGCTATATTTTGATGCACCCTGTATATATATTTTCGATGTCAGAGCAAAATATGTTGTTTTCATATTCTACACATCAGGATATGTACGAAATGCACAAATTAGCAGAATAAAAATAAAATAATGAAGTTAGAAACATATATTCTACATGAACGACTTTAACCCTTACCTTTTCAATGAGATCACATGACGCACACCTTCTGTCAAAAATTGATTCCAATTACCACGGAGCTATTCAATTTTGTTTTAATTTTCTTATTTCACGTAAAAATGTTGGCTGGCAACCGCCTAACAATATATTATATGTCATTATGTGCATATTGAATTGTTACTAATTGTCGTGTATTATAATCTGTTTTGGTCTATATCTTAAGAACCATTTAACATATTTTCACGAAATAAAGCTCAAACTCGAGTACCAGCACTTCTCTCATAGCGGTCGCAAACCCGGGTCCCTATGGCTTAAAAAAATACGTTATCCTCTACCATGTTTGTTACTACTTTATTCTTTTTTTCAAAATAACGCATATTTCACTGCATTTCCCTACACTGACACACCACTAGGTTGCTTGCATATGACACCCGAGGATCACATATGCGTATTTTTACGTAACACAAAGAGAAACTACCTAATTCTATCAAACTTATATATTTTTCTGAAATCGAAGTGTTATTTTGTCTTCTGGAGCGCTATATTTTGATGCACCCTGTATATAAATTTTCGATGTCAGAACAAAATATGTTGTTTTCATATTCTACACATCAGGACATGTACGAAAAGCACAAATTAGCAGAATAAAAATAAAATAATGAAGTTAGAAACATATATTCTACATGAACGACTTTAACCCTTACCTTTTCAATGAGATCACATGACGCACACCTTCTGTCAAAAATTGATTCCAATTACCACGGAGCTATTCAATTTTGTTTTAATTTTCTTATTTCACGTAAAAATGTTGGCTGGCAACCGCCTAACAATATATTATATGTCATTATGTGCATATTGAATTGTTACTAATTGTCGTGTATTATAATCTGTTTTGGTCTATATCTTAAGAACCATTTAACATATTTTCACGAAATAAAGCTCAAACTCGAGTACCAGCACTTCTCTCATAGCGGTCGCAAACTCGGGTCCCTATGGCTGAAAAAAAGTACGTTATCCTGTACCATGTTTGTTACTACTTTATTCTTTTTTTCAAAGTAACGCATATTTCACTGCATTTCCCTACACTGACACACCACTAGGTTGCTTGCATATGACACCCGAGGATCACATATGCGTATTTTTACGTAACACAAAGAGAAACTACCTAATTCTATCAAACTTATATATTTTTCTGAAATCGAAGTGTTATCTTGTCTTCTGCAACGGGTTATTTTGATGCACCCTGTATATATATTTTCAATGTTAGAACAAAAAAATTGTTTTCATATTCTACACATCAGGATAGGTACGAAAGGCACAAATTAGCAGAAAAAGCATAAAATAATGAATTTAGAAACAAATATTCTATATGAACGACTATAACCCTTACCTTTTCTATGAGATCACATGACGCACACCTTCTGTCAAAAATTGATTCCAATTACCACGGAGCTATTCAATTTTGTTTTAATTTTCTTATTTCACGTAAAAATGTTGGCTGGCAACCGCCTAACAATATATTATATGTCATTATGTGCATATTGAATTGTTACTAATTGTCGTGTATTATAATCTGTTTTGGTCTATATCTTAAGAACCATTTAACATATTTTCACGAAATAAAGCTCAAACTCGAGTACCAGCACTTCTCTCATAGCGGTCGCAAACTCGGGTCCCTATGGCTGAAAAAAAGTACGTTATCCTGTACCATGTTTGTTACTACTTTATTCTTTTTTTCAAAGTAACGCATATTTCACTGCATTTCCCTACACTGACACACCACTAGGTTGCTGGCATATGACACCCGAGGATCACATATGCGTATTTTTACGTAACACAGAGAGAAACTACCTAATTCTATCAAACTTATATATTTTTCTGAAATCGAAGTGTTATTTTGTCTTCTGCAGCGCTATATTTTGATGCACCATGTATATATATTTTCGATGTCAGAACAAAATATGTTGTTTTCATATTCTACACATCAGGATATGTACGAAATGCACAAATTAGCAGAATAAAAATAAAATAATGAAGTTAGAAACATATATTCTACATGAACGACTTTAACCCTTACCTTTTCAATGAGATCACATGACGCACACCTTCTGTCAAAAATTGATTCCAATTACCACGGAGCTATTCAATTTTGTTTTAATTTTCTTATTTCACGTAAAAATGTTGGCTGGCAACCGCCTAACAATATATTATATGTCATTATGTGCATATTGAATTGTTACTAATTGTCGTGTATTATAATCTGTTTTGGTTTATATCTTAAGAACCATTTAACATATTTTCACGAAATAAAGCTCAAACTCGAGTACCAGCACTTCTCTCATAGCGGTCGCAAACTCGGGTCCCTATGGCTGAAAAAAAGTACGTTATCCTGTACCATGTTTGTTACTACTTTATTCTTTTTTTCAAAGTAACGCATATTTCACTGCATTTCCCTACACTGACACACCACTAGGTTGCTTGCATATGACACCCGAGGATCACATATGCGTATTTTTACGTAACACAAAGAGAAACTACCTAATTCTATCAAACTTATATATTTTTCTGAAATCGAAGTGTTATCTTGTCTTCTGCAACGGGTTATTTTGATGCACCCTGTATATATATTTTCAATGTTAGAACAAAAAAATTGTTTTCATATTCTACACATCAGGATAGGTACGAAAGGCACAAATTAGCAGAAAAAGCATAAAATAATGAATTTAGAAACAAATATTCTATATGAACGACTATAACCCTTACCTTTTCTATGAGATCACATGACGCACACCTTCTGTCAAAAATTGATTCCAATTACCACGGAGCTATTCAATTTTGTTTTAATTTTCTTATTTCACGTAAAAATGTTGGCTGGCAACCGCCTAACAATATATTATATGTCATTATGTGCATATTGAATTGTTACTAATTGTCGTGTATTATAATCTGTTTTGGTCTATATCTTAAGAACCATTTAACATATTTTCACGAAATAAAGCTCAAACTCGAGTACCAGCACTTCTCTCATAGCGGTCGCAAACTCGGGTCCCTATGGCTGAAAAAAAGTACGTTATCCTGTACCATGTTTGTTACTACTTTATTCTTTTTTTCAAAGTAACGCATATTTCACTGCATTTCCCTACACTGACACACCACTAGGTTGCTTGCATATGACACCCGAGGATCACATATGCGTATTTTTACGTAACACAAAGAGAAACTACCTAATTCTATCAAACTTATATATTTTTCTGAAATCGAAGTGTTATCTTGTCTTCTGCAACGGGTTATTTTGATGCACCCTGTATATATATTTTCAATGTTAGAACAAAAAAATTGTTTTCATATTCTACACATCAGGATAGGTACGAAAGGCACAAATTAGCAGAAAAAGCATAAAATAATGAATTTAGAAACAAATATTCTATATGAACGACTATAACCCTTACCTTTTCTATGAGATCACATGACGCACACCTTCTGTCAAAAATTGATTCCAATTACCACGGAGCTATTCAATTTTGTTTTAATTTTCTTATTTCACGTAAAAATGTTGGCTGGCAACCGCCTAACAATATATTATATGTCATTATGTGCATATTGAATTGTTACTAATTGTCGTGTATTATAATCTGTTTTGGTCTATATCTTAAGAACCATTTAACATATTTTCACGAAATAAAGCTCAAACTCGAGTACCAGCACTTCTCTCATAGCGGTCGCAAACTCGGGTCCCTATGGCTGAAAAAAAGTACGTTATCCTGTACCATGTTTGTTACTACTTTATTCTTTTTTTCAAAGTAACGCATATTTCACTGCATTTCCCTACACTGACACACCACTAGGTTGCTTGCATATGACACCCGAGGATCACATATGCGTATTTTTACGTAACACAAAGAGAAACTACCTAATTCTATCAAACTTATATATTTTTCTGAAATCGAAGTGTTATCTTGTCTTCTGCAACGGGTTATTTTGATGCACCCTGTATATATATTTTCAATGTTAGAACAAAAAAATTGTTTTCATATTCTACACATCAGGATAGGTACGAAAGGCACAAATTAGCAGAAAAAGCATAAAATAATGAATTTAGAAACAAATATTCTATATGAACGACTATAACCCTTACCTTTTCTATGAGATCACATGACGCACACCTTCTGTCAAAAATTGATTCCAATTACCACGGAGCTATTCAATTTTGTTTTAATTTTCTTATTTCACGTAAAAATGTTGGCTGGCAACCGCCTAACAATATATTATATGTCATTATGTGCATATTGAATTGTTACTAATTGTCGTGTATTATAATCTGTTTTGGTCTATATCTTAAGAACCATTTAACATAGTTTCACGAAATAAAGCTCAAACTCGAGTACCAGCACTTCTCTCATAGCGGTCGCAAACTCGGGTCCCTATGGCTGAAAAAAAGTACGTTATCCTGTACCATGTTTGTTACTACTTTATTCTTTTTTTCAAAGTAACGCATATTTCACTGCATTTCCCTACACTGACACACCACTAGGTTGCTTGCATATGACACCCGAGGATCACATATGCGTATTTTTACGTAACACAGAGAGAAACTACCTAATTCTATCAAACTTATATATTTTTCTGAAATCGAAGTGTTATTTTGTCTTCTGCAGCGCTATATTTTGATGCACCATGTATATATATTTTCGATGTCAGAACAAAATATGTTGTTTTCATATTCTACACATCAGGATATGTACGAAATGCACAAATTAGCAGAATAAAAATAAAATAATGAAGTTAGAAACATATATTCTACATGAACGACTTTAACCCTTACCTTTTCAATGAGATCACATGACGCACACCTTCTGTCAAAAATTGATTCCAATTACCACGGAGCTATTCAATTTTGTTTTAATTTTCTTATTTCACGTAAAAATGTTGGCTGGCAACCGCCTAACAATATATTATATGTCATTATGTGCATATTGAATTGTTACTAATTGTCGTGTATTATAATCTGTTTTGGTCTATATCTTAAGAACCATTTAACATATTTTCACGAAATAAAGCTCAAACTCGAGTACCAGCACTTCTCTCATAGCGGTCGCAAACCCGGGTCCCTATGGCTTAAAAAAAAATACGTTATCCTCTACCATGTTTGTTACTACTTTATTCTTTTTTTCAAAATAACGCATATTTCACTGCATTTCCCTACACTGACACACCACTAGGTAGCTTGCATATGACACTCGAGGATCACATATGCGTATTTTTACGTAACACAAAGAGAAACTACCTAATTCTATCAAACTTATATATTTTTCTGAAATCGAAGTGTTATCTTGTCTTCTGCAACGGGTTATTTTGATGCAGCCTGTATATATATTTTCAATGTTAGAACAAAAAAATTGTTTTCATATTCTACACATCAGGATAGGTACGAAAGGCACAAATTAGCAGAAAAAGCATAAAATAATGAAGTTAGAAACAAATATTCTATATGAACGACTATAACCCTTACCTTTTCTATGAGATCACATGACGCACACCTTCTGTCAAAAATTGATTCCAATTACCACGGAGCTATTCAATTTTGTTTTAATTTTCTTATTTCACGTAAAAATGTTGGCTGGCAACCGCCTAACAATATATTATATGTCATTATGTGCATATTGAATTGTTACTAATTGTCGTGTATTATAATCTATTTTGGTCTATATCTTAAGAACCATTTAACATATTTTCACGAAATAAAGCTCAAACTCGAGTACCAGCACTTCTCTCATAGCGGTCGCAAACTCGGGTCCCTATAGCTGAAAAAAAGTACGTTATCCTGTACCATGTTTGTTACTACTTTATTCTTTTTTTCAAAGTAACGCATATTTCACTGCATTTCCCTACACTGACACACCACTAGGTTGCTTGCATATGACACCCGAGGATCACATATGCGTATTTTTACGTAACACAAAGAGAAACTACCTAATTCTATCAAACTTATATATTTTTCTTAAATCGAAGTGTTATCTTGTCTTCTGCAACGGGATATTTTGATGCACCCTGTATATATATTTTCAATGTTAGAACAAAAAAATGTTTTCATATTCTACACATCAGGATAGGTACGAAAGGCACAAATTAGCAGAAAAAGCATAAAATAATGAAGTTAGAAACAAATATTCTATATGAACGACTATAACTCTTACCTTTTCTATGAGATCACATGACGCACACCTTCTGTCAAAAATTGATTCCAATTACCACGGAGCTATTCAATTTTGTTTTAATTTTCTTATTTCACGTAAAAATGTTGGCTGGCAACCGCCTAACAATATATTATATGTCATTATGTGCATATTGAATTCTTACTAATTGTCGTGTATTATAATCTGTTTTGGTCTATATCTTAAGAACCATTTAACATATTTTCACGAAATAAAGCTCAAACTCGAGTACCAGCACTTCTCTCATAGAGGTCGTAAACCCGGGTCCCTATGGCTGAAAAAAGGTACCTTATCCTGTACCAGGTTTGTTACTACTTTATTCTTTTTTTCAAAATAACGCATATTTCACTGCATTTCCCTACACTCACACACCACTAGGTTGCTTGCATATGACACCCGAGGATCACATATGCGTATTTTTACGTAACACAAAGAGAAACTACCTAATTCTATCAAACTTATATATTTTTCTGGAATCGAAGTGTTATTTTGTCTTCTGCAGCGCTATATTTTGATGCACCCTGTATATATATTTTCGATGTCAGAGCAAAATATGTTGTTTTCATATTCTACACATCAGGATATGTACGAAATGCACAAATTAGCAGAATAAAAATAAAATAATGAAGTTAGAAACATATATTCTACATGAACGACTTTAACCCTTACCTTTTCAATGAGATCACATGACGCACACCTTCTGTCAAAAATTGATTCCAATTACCACGGAGCTATTCAATTTTGTTTTAATTTTCTTATTTCACGTAAAAATGTTGGCTGGCAACCGCCTAACAATATATTATATGTCATTATGTGCATATTGAATTGTTACTAATTGTCGTGTATTATAATCTGTTTTGGTCTATATCTTAAGAACCATTTAACATATTTTCACGAAATAAAGCTCAAACTCGAGTACCAGCACTTCTCTCATAGCGGTCGCAAACCCGGGTCCCTATGGCTTAAAAAAATACGTTATCCTCTACCATGTTTGTTACTACTTTATTCTTTTTTTCAAAATAACGCATATTTCACTGCATTTCCCTACACTGACACACCACTAGGTTGCTTGCATATGACACCCGAGGATCACATATGCGTATTTTTACGTAACACAAAGAGAAACTACCTAATTCTATCAAACTTATATATTTTTCTGAAATCGAAGTGTTATTTTGTCTTCTGGAGCGCTATATTTTGATGCACCCTGTATATAAATTTTCGATGTCAGAACAAAATATGTTGTTTTCATATTCTACACATCAGGACATGTACGAAAAGCACAAATTAGCAGAATAAAAATAAAATAATGAAGTTAGAAACATATATTCTACATGAACGACTTTAACCCTTACCTTTTCAATGAGATCACATGACGCACACCTTCTGTCAAAAATTGATTCCAATTACCACGGAGCTATTCAATTTTGTTTTAATTTTCTTATTTCACGTAAAAATGTTGGCTGGCAACCGCCTAACAATATATTATATGTCATTATGTGCATATTGAATTGTTACTAATTGTCGTGTATTATAATCTGTTTTGGTCTATATCTTAAGAACCATTTAACATATTTTCACGAAATAAAGCTCAAACTCGAGTACCAGCACTTCTCTCATAGCGGTCGCAAACTCGGGTCCCTATGGCTGAAAAAAAGTACGTTATCCTGTACCATGTTTGTTACTACTTTATTCTTTTTTTCAAAGTAACGCATATTTCACTGCATTTCCCTACACTGACACACCACTAGGTTGCTTGCATATGACACCCGAGGATCACATATGCGTATTTTTACGTAACACAAAGAGAAACTACCTAATTCTATCAAACTTATATATTTTTCTGAAATCGAAGTGTTATCTTGTCTTCTGCAACGGGTTATTTTGATGCACCCTGTATATATATTTTCAATGTTAGAACAAAAAAATTGTTTTCATATTCTACACATCAGGATAGGTACGAAAGGCACAAATTAGCAGAAAAAGCATAAAATAATGAATTTAGAAACAAATATTCTATATGAACGACTATAACCCTTACCTTTTCTATGAGATCACATGACGCACACCTTCTGTCAAAAATTGATTCCAATTACCACGGAGCTATTCAATTTTGTTTTAATTTTCTTATTTCACGTAAAAATGTTGGCTGGCAACCGCCTAACAATATATTATATGTCATTATGTGCATATTGAATTGTTACTAATTGTCGTGTATTATAATCTGTTTTGGTCTATATCTTAAGAACCATTTAACATATTTTCACGAAATAAAGCTCAAACTCGAGTACCAGCACTTCTCTCATAGCGGTCGCAAACTCGGGTCCCTATGGCTGAAAAAAAGTACGTTATCCTGTACCATGTTTGTTACTACTTTATTCTTTTTTTCAAAGTAACGCATATTTCACTGCATTTCCCTACACTGACACACCACTAGGTTGCTTGCATATGACACCCGAGGATCACATATGCGTATTTTTACGTAACACAGAGAGAAACTACCTAATTCTATCAAACTTATATATTTTTCTGAAATCGAAGTGTTATTTTGTCTTCTGCAGCGCTATATTTTGATGCACCATGTATATATATTTTCGATGTCAGAACAAAATATGTTGTTTTCATATTCTACACATCAGGATATGTACGAAATGCACAAATTAGCAGAATAAAAATAAAATAATGAAGTTAGAAACATATATTCTACATGAACGACTTTAACCCTTACCTTTTCAATGAGATCACATGACGCACACCTTCTGTCAAAAATTGATTCCAATTACCACGGAGCTATTCAATTTTGTTTTAATTTTCTTATTTCACGTAAAAATGTTGGCTGGCAACCGCCTAACAATATATTATATGTCATTATGTGCATATTGAATTGTTACTAATTGTCGTGTATTATAATCTGTTTTGGTTTATATCTTAAGAACCATTTAACATATTTTCACGAAATAAAGCTCAAACTCGAGTACCAGCACTTCTCTCATAGCGGTCGCAAACTCGGGTCCCTATGGCTGAAAAAAAGTACGTTATCCTGTACCATGTTTGTTACTACTTTATTCTTTTTTTCAAAGTAACGCATATTTCACTGCATTTCCCTACACTGACACACCACTAGGTTGCTTGCATATGACACCCGAGGATCACATATGCGTATTTTTACGTAACACAAAGAGAAACTACCTAATTCTATCAAACTTATATATTTTTCTGAAATCGAAGTGTTATCTTGTCTTCTGCAACGGGTTATTTTGATGCACCCTGTATATATATTTTCAATGTTAGAACAAAAAAATTGTTTTCATATTCTACACATCAGGATAGGTACGAAAGGCACAAATTAGCAGAAAAAGCATAAAATAATGAATTTAGAAACAAATATTCTATATGAACGACTATAACCCTTACCTTTTCTATGAGATCACATGACGCACACCTTCTGTCAAAAATTGATTCCAATTACCACGGAGCTATTCAATTTTGTTTTAATTTTCTTATTTCACGTAAAAATGTTGGCTGGCAACCGCCTAACAATATATTATATGTCATTATGTGCATATTGAATTGTTACTAATTGTCGTGTATTATAATCTGTTTTGGTCTATATCTTAAGAACCATTTAACATATTTTCACGAAATAAAGCTCAAACTCGAGTACCAGCACTTCTCTCATAGCGGTCGCAAACTCGGGTCCCTATGGCTGAAAAAAAGTACGTTATCCTGTACCATGTTTGTTACTACTTTATTCTTTTTTTCAAAGTAACGCATATTTCACTGCATTTCCCTACACTGACACACCACTAGGTTGCTTGCATATGACACCCGAGGATCACATATGCGTATTTTTACGTAACACAGAGAGAAACTACCTAATTCTATCAAACTTATATATTTTTCTGAAATCGAAGTGTTATTTTGTCTTCTGCAGCGCTATATTTTGATGCACCATGTATATATATTTTCGATGTCAGAACAAAATATGTTGTTTTCATATTCTACACATCAGGATATGTACGAAATGCACAAATTAGCAGAATAAAAATAAAATAATGAAGTTAGAAACATATATTCTACATGAACGACTTTAACCCTTACCTTTTCAATGAGATCACATGACGCACACCTTCTGTCAAAAATTGATTCCAATTACCACGGAGCTATTCAATTTTGTTTTAATTTTCTTATTTCACGTAAAAATGTTGGCTGGCAACCGCCTAACAATATATTATATGTCATTATGTGCATATTGAATTGTTACTAATTATCGTGTATTATAATCTGTTTTGGTCTATATCTTAAGAACCATTTAACATATTTTCACGAAATAAAGCTCAAACTCGAGTACCAGCACTTCTCTCATAGCGGTCGCAAACCCGGGTCCCTATGGCTTAAAAAAAATACGTTATCCTCTACCATGTTTGTTACTACTTTATTCTTTTTTTCAAAATAACGCATATTTCACTGCATTTCCCTACACTGACACACCACTAGGTTGCTTGCATATGACACCCGAGGATCACATATGCGTATTTTTACGTAACACAAATAGAAACTACATAATTCTATCAAACTTATATATTTTTCTGAAATCGAAGTGTTATTTTGTCTTCTGCAGCGCTATATTTTGATGCACCCTGTATATATATTTTCGATGGCAGAACAAAGTATGTTGTTTTCATATTCTACACATCAGGACATGTACGAAAAGCACAAATTAGCAGAATAAAAATAAAATAATGAAGTTAGAAACATATATTCTACATGAACGACTTTAACCCTTACCTTTTCAATGAGATCACATGACGCACACCTTCTATCAAAAATTGATTCGAATTACCACGGACCTATTCAATTTTGTTTTAATTTTCTTATTTCACGTAAAAATGTTGGCTGGCAACCGCCTAACAATATATTATATGTCATTATGTGCATATTGAATTGTTACTAATTGTCGTGTATTATAATCTGTTTTGGTCTATATCTTAAGAACCATTTAACATATTTTCACGAAATAAAGCTCAAACTCGAGTACCAGCACTTCTCTCATAGCGGTCGCAAACCCGGGTCCCTATGGCTGAAAAAAAGTACGTTATCCTGTACCATGTTTGTTACTACTTTATTCTTGTTTTCAAAATAACGCATATTTCACTGCATTTCCCTACACTGACACACCACTAGGTAGCTTGCATATGACACTCGAGGATCACATATGCGTATTTTTACGTAACACAAAGAGAAACTACCTAATTCTATCAAACTTATATATTTTTCTGAAATCGAAGTGTTATCTTGTCTTCTGCAACGGGTTATTTTGATGCACCCTGTATATATATTTTCAATGTTAGAACAAAAAAAATGTTTTCATATTCTACACATCAGGATAGGTACGAAAGGCACAAATTAGCAGAAAAAGCATAAAATAATGAATTTAGAAACAAATATTCTATATGAACGACTATAACCCTTACCTTTTCTATGAGATCACATGACGCACACCTTCTGTCAAAAATTGATTCCAATTACCACGGAGCTATTCAATTTTGTTTTAATTTTCTTATTTCACGTAAAAATGTTGGCTGGCAACCGCCTAACAATATATTATATGTCATTATGTGCATATTGAATTGTTACTAATTGTCGTGTATTATAATCTGTTTTGGTCTATATCTTAAGAACCATTTAACATATTTTCACGAAATAAAGCTCAAACTCGAGTACCAGCACTTCTCCCATAGCGGCCGCAAACTCGGGTCCCTATGGCTGAAAAAAAGTACGTTATCCTGTACCATGTTTGTTACTACTTTATTCTTTTTTTAAAAGTAACGCATATTTCACTGCATTTCCCTACACTGACACACCACTAGGTTGCTTGCATATGACACCCGAGGATCACATATGCGTATTTTTACGTAACACAAAGAGAAACTACCTAATTCTATCAAACTTATATATTTTTCTTAAATCGAAGTGTTATCTTGTCTTCTGCAACGGGTTATTTTGATGCACCCTGTATATATATTTTCAATGTTAGAACAAAAAAATGTTTTCATATTCTACACATCAGGATAGGTACGAAAGGCACAAATTAGCAGAAAAAGCATAAAATAATGAAGTTAGAAACAAATATTCTATATGAACGACTATAACCCTTACCTTTTCTATGAGATCACATGACGCACACCTTCTGTCAAAAATTGATTCCAATTACCACGGAGCTATTCAATTTTGTTTTAATTTTCTTATTTCACGTAAAAATGTTGGCTGGCAACCGCCTAACAATATATTATATGTCATTATGTGCATATTGAATTGTTACTAATTGTCGTGTATTATAATCTGTTTTGGTCTATATCTTAAGAACCATTTAACATATTTTCACGAAATAAAGCTCAAACTCGAGTACCAGCACTTCTCTCATAGAGGTCGTAAACCCGGGTCCCTTGGCTGAAAAAAAATACGTTATCCTCTACCATGTTTGTTACTACTTTATTCTTTTTTTCAAAATAACGCATATTTCACTGCATTTCCCTACACTCACACACCACTAGGTTGCTTGCATATGACACCCGAGGATCACATATGCGTATTTTTACGTAACACAGAGAGAAACTACCTAATTCTATCAAACTTATATATTTTTCTGAAATCGAAGTGTTATTTTGTCTTCTGCAGCGCTATATTTTGATGCACCCTGTATATATATTTTCGATGTCAGAACAAAATATGTTGTTTTCATATTCTACACATCAGGATATGTACGAAATGCACAAATTAGCAGAATAAAAATAAAATAATGAAGTTAGAAACATATATTCTACATGAACGACTTTAACCCTTACCTTTTCAATGAGATCACATGACGCACACCTTCTGTCAAAAATTGATTCCAATTACCACGGAGCTATTCAATTTTGTTTTAATTTTCTTATTTCACGTAAAAATGTTGGCTGGCAACCGCCTAACAATATATTATATGTCATTATGTGCATATTGAATTGTTACTAATTGTCGTGTATTATAATCTTTTTTGGTCTATATCTTAAGAACCATTTAACATATTTTCACGAAATAAAGCTCAAACTCGAGTACCAGCACTTCTCTCATAGCGGTCGCAAACCCGGGTCCCTATGGCTTAAAAAAAATACGTTATCCTCTACCATGTTTGTTACTACTTTATTCTTTTTTTCAAAATAACGCATATTTCACTGCATTTCCCTACACTGACACACCACTAGGTTGCTTGCATATGACACCCGAGGATCACATATGCGTATTTTTACGTAACACAAAGAGAAACTACCTAATTCTATCAAACTTATATATTTTTCTGAAATCGAAGTGTTATTTTGTCTTCTGCAGCGCTATATTTTGATGCACCCTGTATATATATTTTCGATGTCAGAACAAAGTATGTTGTTTTCATATTCTACACATCAGGACATGTACGAAAAGCACAAATTAGCAGAATAAAAATAAAATAATGAAGTTAGAAACATATATTCTACATGAACGACTTTAACCCTTACCTTTTCAATGAGATCACATGACGCACACCTTCTGTCAAAAATTGATTCGAATTACCACGGACCTATTCAGTTTTGTTTTAATTTTCTTATTTCACGTAAAAATGTTGGCTGGCAACCGCCTAACAATATATTATATGTCATTATGTGCATATTGAATTGTTACTAATTGTCGTGTATTATAATCTGTTTTGGTCTATATCTTAAGAACCATTTAACATATTTTCACGAAATAAAGCTCAAACTCGAGTACCAGCACTTCTCTCATAGCGGTCGCAAACCCGGGTCCCTATGGCTGAAAAAAAGTACGTTATCCTGTACCATGTTTGTTACTACTTTATTCTTGTTTTCAAAATAACGCATATTTCACTGCATTTCCCTACACTGACACACCACTAGGTAGCTTGCATATGACACTCGAGGATCACATATGCGTATTTTTACGTAACACAAAGAGAAACTACCTAATTCTATCAAACTTATATATTTTTCTGAAATCGAAGTGTTATCTTGTCTTCTGCAACGGGTTATTTTGATGCACCCTGTATATATATTTTCAATGTTAGAACAAAAAAAATGTTTTCATATTCTACACATCAGGATAGGTACGAAAGGCACAAATTAGCAGAAAAAGGATAAAATAATGAATTTAGAAACAAATATTCTATATGAACGACTATAACCCTTACCTTTTCTATGAGATCACATGACGCACACCTTCTGTCAAAAATTGATTCCAATTACCACGGAGCTATTCAATTTTGTTTTAATTTTCTTATTTCACGTAAAAATGTTGGCTGGCAACCGCCTAACAATATATTATATGTCATTATGTGCATATTGAATTGTTACTAATTGTCGTGTATTATAATCTGTTTTGGTCTATATCTTAAGAACCATTTAACATATTTTCACGAAATAAAGCTCAAACTCGAGTACCAGCACTTCTCCCATAGCGGCCGCAAACTCGGGTCCCTATGGCTGAAAAAAAGTACGTTATCCTGTACCATGTTTGTTACTACTTTATTCTTTTTTTAAAAGTAACGCATATTTCACTGCATTTCCCTACACTGACACACCACTAGGTTGCTTGCATATGACACCCGAGGATCACATATGCGTATTTTTACGTAACACAAAGAGAAACTACCTAATTCTATCAAACTTATATATTTTTCTTAAATCGAAGTGTTATCTTGTCTTCTGCAACGGGTTATTTTGATGCACCCTGTATATATATTTTCAATGTTAGAACAAAAAAAATGTTTTCATATTCTACACATCAGGATAGGTACGAAAGGCACAAATTAGCAGAAAAAGCATAAAATAATTAAGTTAGAAACAAATATTCTATATGAACGACTATAACCCTTACCTTTTCTATGAGATCACATGACGCACACCTTCTGTCAAAAATTGATTCCAATTACCACGGAGCTATTCAATTTTGTTTTAATTTTCTTATTTCACGTAAAAATGTTGGCTGGCAACCGCCTAACAATATATTATATGTCATTATGTGCATATTGAATTGTTACTAATTGTCGTGTATTATAATCTGTTTTGGTCTATATCTTAAGAACCATTTAACATATTTTCACGAAATAAAGCTCAAACTCGAGTACCAGCACTTCTCTCATAGAGGTCGTAAACCCGGGTCCCTATGGCTGAAAAAAGGTACCTTATCCTGTACCATGTTTGTTACTACTTTATTCTTTTTTTCAAAATACCGCATATTTCACTGCATTTCCCTACACTCACACACCACTAGGTTGCTTGCATATGACACCCGAGGATCACATATGCGTATTTTTACGTAACACAAAGAGAAACTACCTAATTCTATCAAACTTATATATTTTTCTGGAATCGAAGTGTTATTTTGTCTTCTGCAGCGCTATATTTTGATGCACCCTGTATATATATTTTCGATGTCAGAGCAAAATATGTTGTTTTCATATTCTACACATCAGGATATATACGAAATGCACAAATTAGCAGAATAAAAATAAAATAATGAAGTTAGAAACATATATTCTACATGAACGACTTTAACCCTTACCTTTTCAATGAGATCACATGACGCACACCTTCTGTCAAAAATTGATTCGAATTACCACGGACCTATTCAATTTTGTTTTAATTTTCTTATTTCACGTAAAAATGTTGGCTGGCAACCGCCTAACAATATATTATATGTCATTATGTGCATATTGAATTGTTACTAATTGTCGTGTATTATAATCTGTTTTGGTTTATATCTTAAGAACCATTTAACATATTTTCACGAAATAAAGCTCAAACTCGAGTACCAGCACTTCTCTCATAGCGGTCGCAAACCCGGGTCCCTATGGCTGAAAAAAAGTACGTTATCCTGTACCATGTTTGTTACTACTTTATTCTTGTTTTCAAAATAACGCATATTTCACTGCATTTCCCTACACTGACACACCACTAGGTAGCTTGCATATGACACTCGAGGATCACATATGCGTATTTTTACGTAACACAAAGAGAAACTACCTAATTCTATCAAACTTATATATTTTTCTGAAATCGAAGTGTTATCTTGTCTTCTGCAACGGGTTATTTTGATGCACCCTGTATATATATTTTCAATGTTAGAACAAAAAAAATGTTTTCATATTCTACACATCAGGATAGGTACGAAAGGCACAAATTAGCAGAAAAAGCATAAAATAATGAATTTAGAAACAAATATTCTATATGAACGACTATAACCCTTACCTTTTCTATGAGATCACATGACGCACACCTTCTGTCAAAAATTGATTCCAATTACCACGGAGCTATTCAATTTTGTTTTAATTTTCTTATTTCACGTAAAAATGTTGGCTGGCAACCGCCTAACAATATATTATATGTCATTATGTGCATATTGAATTGTTACTAATTGTCGTGTATTATAATCTGTTTTGGTCTATATCTTAAGAACCATTTAACATATTTTCACGAAATAAAGCTCAAACTCGAGTACCAGCACTTCTCTCATAGAGGTCGTAAACCCGGGTCCCTATGGCTGAAAAAAGGTACCTTATCCTGTACCAGGTTTGTTACTACTTTATTCTTTTTTTCAAAATAACGCATATTTCACTGCATTTCCCTACACTCACACACCACTAGGTTGCTTGCATATGACACCCGAGGATCACATATGCGTATTTTTACGTAACACAAAGAGAAACTACCTAATTCTATCAAACTTATCTGGAATCGAAGTGTTATTTTGTCTTCTGCAGCGCTATATTTTGATGCACCCTGTATATATATTTTCGATGTCAGAGCAAAATATGTTGTTTTCATATTCTACACATCAGGATATGTACGAAATGCACAAATTAGCAGAATAAAAATAAAATAATGAAGTTAGAAACATATATTCTACATGAACGACTTTAACCCTTACCTTTTCAATGAGATCACATGACGCACACCTTCTGTCAAAAATTGATTCCAATTACCACGGAGCTATTCAATTTTGTTTTAATTTTCTTATTTCACGTAAAAATGTTGGCTGGCAACCGCCTAACAATATATTATATGTCATTATGTGCATATTGAATTGTTACTAATTGTCGTGTATTATAATCTGTTTTGGTCTATATCTTAAGAACCATTTAACATATTTTCACGAAATAAAGCTCAAACTCGAGTACCAGCACTTCTCTCATAGAGGTCGTAAACCCGGGTCCCTATGGCTGAAAAAAGGTACCTTATCCTGTACCATGTTTGTTACTACTTTATTCTTTTTTTCAAAATAACGCATATTTCACTGCATTTCCCTACACTGACACACCACTAGGTTGCTTGCATATGACACCCGAGGATCACATATGCGTATTTTTACGTAACACAAAGAGAAACTACCTAATTCTATCAAACTTATATATTTTTCTGAAATCGAAGTGTTATCTTGTCTTCTGCAACGGGTTATTTTGATGCACCCTGTATATATATTTTCAATGTTAGAACAAAAAAATGTTTTCATATTCTACACATCAGGATAGGTACGAAAGGCACAAATTAGCAGAAAAAGCATAAAATAATGAAGTTAGAAACAAATATTCTATATGAACGACTATAACCCTTACCTTTTCTATGAGATCACATGACGCACACCTTCTGTCAAAAATTGATTCCAATTACCACGGAGCTATTCAATTTTGTTTTAATTTTCTTATTTCACGTAAAAATGTTGGCTGGCAACCGCCTAACAATATATTATATGTCATTATGTGCATATTGAATTGTTACTAATTGTCGTGTATTATAATCTGTTTTGGTCTATATCTTAAGAACCATTTAACATATTTTCACGAAATAAAGCTCAAACTCGAGTACCAGCACTTCTCTCATAGAGGTCGTAAACCCGGGTCCCTATGGCTGAAAAAAGGTACCTTATCCTGTACCATGTTTGTTACTACTTTATTCTTTTTTTCAAAATACCGCATATTTCACTGCATTTCCCTACACTCACACACCACTAGGTTGCTTGCATATGACACCCGAGGATCACATATGCGTATTTTTACGTAACACAAAGAGAAACTACCTAATTCTATCAAACTTATATATTTTTCTGGAATCGAAGTGTTATTTTGTCTTCTGCAGCGCTATATTTTGATGCACCCTGTATATATATTTTCGATGTCAGAGCAAAATATGTTGTTTTCATATTCTACACATCAGGATATATACGAAATGCACAAATTAGCAGAATAAAAATAAAATAATGAAGTTAGAAACATATATTCTACATGAACGACTTTAACCCTTACCTTTTCAATGAGATCACATGACGCACACCTTCTGTCAAAAATTGATTCGAATTACCACGGACCTATTCAATTTTGTTTTAATTTTCTTATTTCACGTAAAAATGTTGGCTGGCAACCGCCTAACAATATATTATATGTCATTATGTGCATATTGAATTGTTACTAATTGTCGTGTATTATAATCTGTTTTGGTTTATATCTTAAGAACCATTTAACATATTTTCACGAAATAAAGCTCAAACTCGAGTACCAGCACTTCTCTCATAGCGGTCGCAAACCCGGGTCCCTATGGCTGAAAAAAAGTACGTTATCCTGTACCATGTTTGTTACTACTTTATTCTTGTTTTCAAAATAACGCATATTTCACTGCATTTCCCTACACTGACACACCACTAGGTAGCTTGCATATGACACTCGAGGATCACATATGCGTATTTTTACGTAACACAAAGAGAAACTACCTAATTCTATCAAACTTATATATTTTTCTGAAATCGAAGTGTTATCTTGTCTTCTGCAACGGGTTATTTTGATGCACCCTGTATATATATTTTCAATGTTAGAACAAAAAAAATGTTTTCATATTCTACACATCAGGATAGGTACGAAAGGCACAAATTAGCAGAAAAAGCATAAAATAATGAATTTAGAAACAAATATTCTATATGAACGACTATAACCCTTACCTTTTCTATGAGATCACATGACGCACACCTTCTGTCAAAAATTGATTCCAATTACCACGGAGCTATTCAATTTTGTTTTAATTTTCTTATTTCACGTAAAAATGTTGGCTGGCAACCGCCTAACAATATATTATATGTCATTATGTGCATATTGAATTGTTACTAATTGTCGTGTATTATAATCTGTTTTGGTCTATATCTTAAGAACCATTTAACATATTTTCACGAAATAAAGCTCAAACTCGAGTACCAGCACTTCTCTCATAGAGGTCGTAAACCCGGGTCCCTATGGCTGAAAAAAGGTACCTTATCCTGTACCAGGTTTGTTACTACTTTATTCTTTTTTTCAAAATAACGCATATTTCACTGCATTTCCCTACACTCACACACCACTAGGTTGCTTGCATATGACACCCGAGGATCACATATGCGTATTTTTACGTAACACAAAGAGAAACTACCTAATTCTATCAAACTTATCTGGAATCGAAGTGTTATTTTGTCTTCTGCAGCGCTATATTTTGATGCACCCTGTATATATATTTTCGATGTCAGAGCAAAATATGTTGTTTTCATATTCTACACATCAGGATATGTACGAAATGCACAAATTAGCAGAATAAAAATAAAATAATGAAGTTAGAAACATATATTCTACATGAACGACTTTAACCCTTACCTTTTCAATGAGATCACATGACGCACACCTTCTGTCAAAAATTGATTCCAATTACCACGGAGCTATTCAATTTTGTTTTAATTTTCTTATTTCACGTAAAAATGTTGGCTGGCAACCGCCTAACAATATATTATATGTCATTATGTGCATATTGAATTGTTACTAATTGTCGTGTATTATAATCTGTTTTGGTCTATATCTTAAGAACCATTTAACATATTTTCACGAAATAAAGCTCAAACTCGAGTACCAGCACTTCTCTCATAGAGGTCGTAAACCCGGGTCCCTATGGCTGAAAAAAGGTACCTTATCCTGTACCATGTTTGTTACTACTTTATTCTTTTTTTCAAAATAACGCATATTTCACTGCATTTCCCTACACTGACACACCACTAGGTTGCTTGCATATGACACCCGAGGATCACATATGCGTATTTTTACGTAACACAAAGAGAAACTACCTAATTCTATCAAACTTATATATTTTTCTGAAATCGAAGTGTTATCTTGTCTTCTGCAACGGGTTATTTTGATGCACCCTGTATATATATTTTCAATGTTAGAACAAAAAAATGTTTTCATATTCTACACATCAGGATAGGTACGAAAGGCACAAATTAGCAGAAAAAGCATAAAATAATGAAGTTAGAAACAAATATTCTATATGAACGACTATAACCCTTACCTTTTCTATGAGATCACATGACGCACACCTTCTGTCAAAAATTGATTCCAATTACCACGGAGCTATTCAATTTTGTTTTAATTTTCTTATTTCACGTAAAAATGTTGGCTGGCAACCGCCTAACAATATATTATATGTCATTATGTGCATATTGAATTGTTACTAATTGTCGTGTATTATAATCTGTTTTGGTCTATATCTTAAGAACCATTTAACATATTTTCACGAAATAAAGCTCAAACTCGAGTACCAGCACTTCTCTCATAGAGGTCGTAAACCCGGGTCCCTATGGCTGAAAAAAGGTACCTTATCCTGTACCATGTTTGTTACTACTTTATTCTTTTTTTCAAAATAACGCATATTTCACTGCATTTCCCTACATAGACACACCACTAGGTTGCTTGCATATGACACCCGAGGATCACATATGCGTATTTTTACGTAACACAAAGAGAAACTACCTAATTCTATCAAACTTATATATTTTTCTGAAATCGAAGTGTTATTTTGTCTTCTGCAGCGCTATATTTTGATGCACCCTGTATATATATTTTCGATGTCAGAGCAAAATATGTTGTTTTCATATTCTACACATCAAGATAGGTAGGAAAAGCACAAATTAGCAGAAAAAGCATAAAATAATGAAGTTAGAAACATATATTCTACATGAACGACTTTAACCCTTACCTTTTCAATGAGATCACATGACGCACACCTTCTGTCAAAAATTGATTCCAATTACCACTGAGCTATTCAATTTTGTTTTAATTTTCTTATTTCATGTAAAAATGTTGGCTGGCAACCGCCTAACAATATATTATATGTCATTATGTGCATATTGAATTGTTACTAATTGTCGTGTATTATAATCTGTTTTGGTCTATATCTTAAGTACCATTTAACATATTTTCACGAAATAAAGCTCAAACTCGAGTACCAGCACTTCTCTCATAGCGGTCGCAAACCCGGGTCCCTATGGCTGAAAAAAAGTACGTTATCCTGTACCATGTTTGTTACTACTTTATTCTTTTTTTCAAAATAACGCATATTTCACTGCATTTCCCTACACTGACACACCACTAGGTTGCTTGCATATGACACCCGAGGATCACATATGCGTATTTTTACGTAACACAAAGAGAAACTACCTAATTCTATCAAACATATATTTTTCTGAAATCGAAGTGTTATTTTGTCATCTGCAGCGCTATATTTTGATGCACCCTGTATATATATTTTCGATGTCAGAACAAAATATGTTGTTTTCATATTCTACACATCAGGATATGTACGAAATGCACAAATTAGCAGAATAAAAATAAAATAATGAAGTTAGAAACATATATTCTACATGAACGACTTTAACCCTTACCTTTTCAATGAGATCACATGACGCACACCTTCTGTCAAAAATTGATTCCAATTACCACGGAGCTATTCAATTTTGTTTTAATTTTCTTGTTTCACGTAAAAATGTTGGCTGGCAACCGCCTAACAATATATTATATGTCATTATGTGCATATTGAATTGTTACTAATTGTCGTGTATTATAATCTGTTTTGGTCTATATCTTAAGAACCATTTAACATATTTTCACGAAATAAAGCTCAAACTCGAGTACCAGCACTTCTCTCATAGCGGTCGGAAACCCAAATCCCTATGGCTGAAAAAAAGTACGTTATCCTGTACCATGTTTGTTACTACTTTATTCTTTTTTTCAAAATAACGCATATTTCACTGCATTTCCCTACACTGACACACCACTAGGTTGCTTGCATATGACACCCGAGGATCACGTATGCGTATTTTTACGTAACACAAAGAGAAACTACCTAATTCTATCAAACTTATATATTTTTCTGAAATCGAAGTGTTATTTTGTCTTCTGCAGCGCTATATTTTGATGCACCCTGTATATATATTTTCGATGTCAGAAAAAAGTATGTTGTTTTCATATTCTACACATCAGGACATGTACGAAAAGCACAAATTAGCAGAATAAAAATAAAATAATGAAGTTAGAAACATATATTCTACATGAACGACTTTAACCCTTACCTTTTCAATGAGATCACATGACGCACACCTTCTGTCAAAAATTGATTCGAATTACCACGGACCTATTCAATTTTGTTTTAATTTTCTTATTTCACGTAAAAATGTTGGCTGGCAACCGCCTAACAATATATTATATGTCATTATGTGCATATTGAATTGTTACTAATTGTCGTGTATTATAATCTGTTTTGGTCTATATCTTAAGAACCATTTAACATATTTTCACGAAATAAAGCTCAAACTCGAGTACCAGCACTTCTCTCATAGCGGTCGCAAACCCGGGTCCCTATGGCTGAAAAAAAGTACGTTATCCTGTACCATGTTTGTTACTACTTTATTCTTGTTTTCAAAATAACGCATATTTCACTGCATTTCCCTACACTGACACACCACTAGGTAGCTTGCATATGACACTCGAGGATCACATATGCGTATTTTTACGTAACACAAAGAGAAACTACATAATTCTATCAAACTTATATATTTTTCTGAAATCGAAGTGTTATCTTGTCTTCTGCAACGGGTTATTTTGATGCACCCTGTATATATATTTTCAATGTTAGAACAAAAAAAATGTTTTCATATTCTACACATCAGGATAGGTACGAAAGGCACAAATTAGCAGAAAAAGCATAAAATAATGAATTTAGAAACAAATATTCTATATGAACGACTATAACCCTTACCTTTTCTATGAGATCACATGACGCACACCTTCTGTCAAAAATTGATTCCAATTACCACGGAGCTATTCAATTTTGTTTTAATTTTCTTATTTCACGTAAAAATGTTGGCTGGCAACCGCCTAACAATATATTATATGTCATTATGTGCATATTGAATTGTTACTAATTGTCGTGTATTATAATCTGTTTTGGTCTATATCTTAAGAACCATTTAACATATTTTCACGAAATAAAGCTCAAACTCCAGTACCAGCACTTCTCTCATAGAGGTCGTAAACCCGGGTCCCTATGGCTGAAAAAAGGTACCTTATCCTGTACCATGTTTGTTACTACTTTATTCTTTTTTTCAAAATAACGCATATTTCACTGCATTTCCCTACACTCACACACCACTAGGTTGCTTGCATATGACACCCGAGGATCACATATGCGTATTTTTACGTAACACAAAGAGAAACTACCTAATTCTATCAAACTTATATATTTTTCTGGAATCGAAGTGTTATTTTGTCTTCTGCAGCGCTATATTTTGATGCACCCTGTATATATATTTTCGATGTCAGAGCAAAATATGTTGTTTTCATATTCTACACATCAGGATATGTACGAAATGCACAAATTAGCAGAATAAAAATAAAATAATGAAGTTAGAAACATATATTCTACATGAACGACTTTAACCCTTACCTTTTCAATGAGATCACATGACGCACACCTTCTGTCAAAAATTGATTCCAATTACCACGGAGCTATTCAATTTTGTTTTAATTTTCTTATTTCACGTAAAAATGTTGGCTGGCAACCGCCTAACAATATATTATATGTCATTATGTGCATATTGAATTGTTACTAATTGTCGTGTATTATAATCTGTTTTGGTCTATATCTTAAGAACCATTTAACATATTTTCACGAAATAAAGCTCAAACTCGAGTACCAGCACTTCTCTCATAGCGGTCGCAAACCCAGGTCCCTATGGCTTAAAAAAAAATACGTTATCCTCTACCATGTTTGTTACTACTTTATTCTTTTTTTCAAAATAACGCATATTTCACTGCATTTCCCTACACTGACACACCACTAGGTTGCTTGCATACGACACCCGAGGATCACATATGCGTATTTTTACGTAACACAAAGAGAAACTACCTAATTCTATCAAACTTATATATTTTTCTGAAATCGAAGTGTTATTTTGTCTTCTGCAGCGCTATATTTTGATGCACCCTGTATATATATTTTCGATGTCAGAACAAAATATGTTGTTTTCATATTCTACACATCAGGACATGTACGAAAAGCACAAATTAGCAGAATAAAAATAAAATAATGAAGTTAGAAACATATATTCTACATGAACGACTTTAACCCTTACCTTTTCAATGAGATCACATGACGCACACCTTCTGTCAAAAATTGATTCGAATTACCACGGACCTATTCAATTTTGTTTTAATTTTCTTATTTCACGTAAAAATGTTGGCTGGCAACCGCCTAACAGTATATTATATGTCATTATGTGCATATTGAATTGTTACTAATTGTCGTGTATTATAATCTGTTTTGGTCTATATCTTAAGAACCATTTAACATATTTTCACGAAATAAAGCTCAAACTCGAGTACCAGCACTTCTCTCATAGCGGCCGCAAACTCGGGTCCCTATGGCTGAAAAAAAGTACGTTATCCTGTACCATGTTTGTTACTACTTTATTCTTTTTTTTAAAGTAACGCATATTTCACTGCATTTCCCTACACTGACACACCACTAGGTTGCTTGCATATGACACCCGAGGATCACATATGCGTATTTTTACGTAACACAAAGAGAAACTACCTAATTCTATCAAACTTATATATTTTTCTTAAATCGAAGTGTTATCTTGTCTTCTGCAACGGGTTATTTTGATGCACCCTGTATATATATTTTCAATGTTAGAACAAAAAAAATGTTTTCATATTCTACACATCAGGATAGGTACGAAAGGCACAAATTAGCAGAAAAAGCATAAAATAATGAAGTTAGAAACAAATATTCTATATGAACGACTATAACCCTTACCTTTTCTATGAGATCACATGACGCACACCTTCTGTCAAAAATTGATTCCAATTACCACGGAGCTATTCAATTTTGTTTTAATTTTCTTATTTCACGTAAAAATGTTGGCTGGCAACCGCCTAACAATATATTATATGTCATTATGTGCATATTGAATTGTTACTAATTGTCGTGTATTATAATCTGTTTTGGTCTATATCTTAAGAACCATTTAACATATTTTCACGAAATAAAGCTCAAACTCGAGTACCAGCACTTCTCTCATAGAGGTCGTAAACCCGGGTCCCTATGGCTGAAAAAAGGTACCTTATCCTGTACCATGTTTGTTACTACTTTATTCTTTTTTTCAAAATAACGCATATTTCACTGCATTTCCCTACACTCACACACCACTAGGTTGCTTGCATATGACACCCGAGGATCACATATGCGTATTTTTACGTAACACAAAGAGAAACTACCTAATTCTATCAAACTTATATATTTTTCTGGAATCGAAGTGTTATTTTGTCTTTTGCAGCGCTATATTTTGATGCACCCTGTATATATATTTTCGATGTCAGAGCAAAATATGTTGTTTTCATATTCTACACATCAGGATATATACGAAATGCACAAATTAGCAGAATAAAAATAAAATAATGAAGTTAGAAACATATATTCTACATGAACGACTTTAACCCTTACCTTTTCAATGAGATCACATGACGCACACCTTCTGTCAAAAATTGATTCCAATTACCACGGAGCTATTCAATTTTGTTTTAATTTTCTTATTTCACGTAAAAATGTTGGCTGGCAACCGCCTAACAATATATTATATGTCATTATGTGCATATTGAATTGTTACTAATTGTCGTGTATTATAATCTGTTTTGGTCTATATCTTAAGAACCATTTAACATATTTTCACGAAATAAAGCTCAAACTCGAGTACCAGCACTTCTCTCATAGAGGTCGTAAACCCGGGTCCCTATGGCTGAAAAAAGGTACCTTATCCTGTACCATGTTTGTTACTACTTTATTCTTGTTTTCAAAATAACGCATATTTCACTGCATTTCCCTACACTGACACACCACTAGGTAGCTTGCATATGACACTCGAGGATCACATATGCGTACTTTTACGTAACACAAAGAGAAACTACCTAATTCTATCAAACTTATATATTTTTCTGAAATCGAAGTGTTATCTTGTCTTCTGCAACGGGTTATTTTGATGCACCCTGTATATATATTTTCAATGTTAGAACAAAAAAAATGTTTTCATATTCTACACATCAGGATAGGTACGAAAGGCACAAATTAGCAGAAAAAGCATAAAATAATGAATTTAGAAACAAATATTCTATATGAACGACTATAACCCTTACCTTTTCTATGAGATCACATGACGCACACCTTCTGTCAAAAATTGATTCCAATTACCACGGAGCTATTCAATTTTGTTTTAATTTTCTTATTTCACGTAAAAATGTTGGCTGGCAACCGCCTAACAATATATTATATGTCATTATGTGCATATTGAATTGTTACTAATTGTCGTGTATTATAATCTGTTTTGGTCTATATCTTAAGAACCATTTAACATATTTTCACGAAATAAAGCTCAAACTCGAGTACCAGCACTTCTCTCATAGAGGTCGTAAACCCGGGTCCCTATGGCTGAAAAAAGGTACCTTATCCTGTACCATGTTTGTTACTACTTTATTCTTTTTTTCAAAATAACGCATATTTCACTGCATTTCCCTACACTGACACACCACTAGGTTGCTTGCATATGACACCCGAGGATCACATATGCGTATTTTTACGTAACACAAAGAGAAACTACCTAATTCTATCAAACTTATCTGGAATCGAAGTGTTATTTTGTCTTCTGCAGCGCTATATTTTGATGCACCCTGTATATATATTTTCGATGTCAGAGCAAAATATGTTGTTTTCATATTCTACACATCAGGATATGTACGAAATGCACAAATTAGCAGAATAAAAATAAAATAATGAAGTTAGAAACATATATTCTACATGAACGACTTTAACCCTTACCTTTTCAATGAGATCACATGACGCACACCTTCTGTCGAAAATTGATTCAAATTACCACGGAGCTATTCAATTTTGTTTTAATTTTCTTATTTCACGTAAAAATGTTGGCTGGCAACCGCCTAACAATATATTATATGTCATTATGAGCATATTGAATTGTTACTAATTTTCGTGTATTATAATCTGTTTTGGTTTATATCTTAAGAACCATTTAACATATTTTCACGAAATAAAGCTCAAACTCGAGTACCAGCACTTATCTTATAGCGGTCGCAAACCCGGGTCCCTATGGCTGAAACAAAGTACCTTATTCTCTACCATGTTTGTTACTACTTTATTCTTTTTTTCAAAATAACGCATATTTCACTGCATTTCCCTACACTGACACACCACTAGGTTGCTTGCATATGACACCCGAGGATCACATATGCGTATTTTTACGTAACACAAAGAGAAACTACCAAATTATATCAAACTTTTAAAATTTTCTGAAATCGAAGTTTTATCTTATCTTCTGCAACGGGTTATTTTGATGCACCCTGTATATATATTTTCAATGTTAGAACAAAAAAAATGTTTTCATATTCTACACATCAGGATAGGTACGAAAGGCACAAATTAGCAGAAAAAGCATAAAATAATGAAGTTAGAAACATATATTCTATATGAGCGACTATAACCCTTACCTTTTCTATGAGATCACATGACGCACACCTTCTGTCAAAAATTGATTCCAATTACCACGGAGCTATTCAATTTTGTTTTAATTTTCTTATTTCACGTAAAAATGTTGGCTGGCAACCGCATAACAATATATTATATGTCATTATGTGCATATTGAATTGTTACTAATTGTCGTGTATTATAATCTGTTTTGGTCTATATCTTAAGAACCATTTAACATATTTTCACGAAATAAAGCTCAAACTCGAGTACCAGCATTTCTCTCATAGAGGTCGCAAACCCGGGTCCCTATGGCTGAAAAAAAGTACCTTATCCTGTACCATGTTTGTTACTACTTTATTCGTTTTTTCAAAATAACGCATATTTCACTGCATTTCCCTACACTGACACACCACTAGGTTGCTTGCATATGACACCCGAGGATCACATATGCGTATTTTTACGTAACACAAAGAGAAACTACCTAATTCTATCAAACTTATATATTTTTCTGAAATCGAAGTGTTATTTTGTCTTCTGCAGCGCTATATTTTGATGCACTCTGTATATATATTTTCGATGTCAGAACAAAATATGTTGTTTTCATATTCTACACATCAGGATATGTACGAAAAGCACAAATTAGCAGAATAAAAATAAAATAATGAAGTTAGAAACATATATTCTACATGAACGACTTTAACCCTTACCTTTTCAATGAGATCACATGACGCACACCTTCTGTCGAAAATTGATTCCAATTACCACGGAGCTATTCAATTTTGTTTTAATTTTCTTATTTCACGTAAAAATGTTGGCTGGCAACCGCCTAACAATATATTATATGTCATTATGTGCATATTGAATTGTTACTAATTGTCGTGTATTATAATCTGTTTTGGTCTATATCTTAAGAACCATTTAACATATTTTCACGAAATAAAGCTCAAACTCGAGTACCAGCACTTCTCTCATAGCGGCCGCAAACTCGGGTCCCTATGGCTGAAAAAAAGTACGTTATCCTGTACCATGTTTGTTACTACTTTATTCTTTTTTTTAAAGTAACGCATATTTCACTGCATTTCCCTACACTGACACACCACTAGGTTGCTTGCATATGACACCCGAGGATCACATATGCGTATTTTTACGTAACACAAAGAGAAACTACCTAATTCTATCAAACTTATATATTTTTCTTAAATCGAAGTGTTATCTTGTCTTCTGCAACGGGTTATTTTGATGCACCCTGTATATATATTTTCAATGTTAGAACAAAAAAAATGTTTTCATATTCTACACATCAGGATAGGTACGAAAGGCACAAATTAGCAGAAAAAGCATAAAATAATGAAGTTAGAAACAAATATTCTATATGAACGACTATAACCCTTACCTTTTCTATGAGATCACATGACGCACACCTTCTGTCAAAAATTGATTCCAATTACCACGGAGCTATTCAATTTTGTTTTAATTTTCTTATTTCACGTAAAAATGTTGGCTGGCAACCGCCTAACAATATATTATATGTCATTATATGCATATTGAATTGTTACTAATTGTCGTGTATTATAATCTGTTTTGGTCTATATCTTAAGAACCATTTAACATATTTTCACGAAATAAAGCTCAAACTCGAGTACCAGCACTTCTCTCATAGAGGTCGTAAACCCGGGTCCCTATGGCTGAAAAAAGGTACCTTATCCTGTACCATGTTTGTTACTACTTTATTCTTTTTTTCAAAATAACGCATATTTCACTGCATTTCCCTACACTCACACACCACTAGGTTGCTTGCATATGACACCCGAGGATCACATATGCGTATTTTTACGTAACACAAAGAGAAACTACCTAATTCTATCAAACTTATATATTTTTCTGGAATCGAAGTGTTATTTTGTCTTTTGCAGCGCTATATTTTGATGCACCCTGTATATATATTTTCGATGTCAGAGCAAAATATGTTGTTTTCATATTCTACACATCAGGATATATACGAAATGCACAAATTAGCAGAATAAAAATAAAATAATGAAGTTAGAAACATATATTCTACATGAACGACTTTAACCCTTACCTTTTCAATGAGATCACATGACGCACACCTTCTGTCAAAAATTGATTCCAATTACCACGGAGCTATTCAATTTTGTTTTAATTTTCTTATTTCACGTAAAAATGTTGGCTGGCAACCGCCTAACAATATATTATATGTCATTATGTGCATATTGAATTGTTACTAATTGTCGTGTATTATAATCTGTTTTGGTCTATATCTTAAGAACCATTTAACATATTTTCACGAAATAAAGCTCAAACTCGAGTACCAGCACTTCTCTCAAAGCGGTCGCAAACCCGGGTCCCTATGGCTTAAAAAAAATACGTTATCCTCTACCATGTTTGTTACTACTTTATTCTTTTTTTCAAAATAACGCATATTTCACTGCATTTCCCTACACTGACACACCACTAGGTTGCTTGCATATGACACCCGAGGATCACATATGCGTATTTTTACGTAACACAAAGAGAAACTACCTAATTCTATCAAACTTATATATTTTTCTGAAATCGAAGTGTTATTTTGTCTTCTGCAGCGCTATATTTTGATGCACCCTGTATATATATTTTCGATGTCAGAACAAAATATGTTGTTTTCATATTCTACACATCAGGACATGTACGAAAAGCACAAATTAGCAGAATAAAAATAAAATAATGAAGTTAGAAACATATATTCTACATGAACGACTTTAACCCTTACCTTTTCAATGAGATCACATGACGCACACCTTCTGTCAAAAATTGATTCGAATTACCACGGACCTATTCAATTTTGTTTTAATTTTCTTATTTCACGTAAAAATGTTGGCTGGCAACCGCATAACAATATATTATATGTCATTATGTGCATATTGAATTGTTACTAATTGTCGTGTATTATAATCTGTTTTGGTCTATATCTTAAGAACCATTTAACATATTTTCACGAAATAAAGCTCAAACTCGAGTACCAGCACTTCTCTCATAGCGGTCGCAAACCCGGGTCCCTATGGCTGAAAAAAAGTACGTTATCCTGTACCATGTTTGTTACTACTTTATTCTTGTTTTCAAAATAACGCATATTTCACTGCATTTCCCTACACTGACACACCACTAGGTAGCTTGCATATGACACTCGAGGATCACATATGCGTATTTTTACGTAACACAAAGAGAAACTACCTAATTCTATCAAACTTATATATTTTTCTGAAATCGAAGTGTTATCTTGTCTTCTGCAACGGGTTATTTTGATGCACCCTGTATATATATTTTCAATGTTAGAACAAAAAAAATGTTTTCATATTCTACACATCAGGATAGGTACGAAAGGCACAAATTAGCAGAAAAAGCATAAAATAATGAATTTAGAAACAAATATTCTATATGAACGACTATAACCCTTACCTTTTCTATGAGATCACATGACGCACACCTTCTGTCAAAAATTGATTCCAATTACCACGGAGCTATTCAATTTTGTTTTAATTTTCTTATTTCACGTAAAAATGTTGGCTGGCAACCGCCTAACAATATATTATATGTCATTATGTGCATATTGAATTGTTACTAATTGTCGTGTATTATAATCTGTTTTGGTCTATATCTTAAGAACCATTTAACATATTTTCACGAAATAAAGCTCAAACTCGAGTACCAGCACTTCTCTCATAGAGGTCGTAAACCCGGGTCCCTATGGCTGAAAAAAGGTACCTTATCCTGTACCATGTTTGTTACTACTTTATTCTTTTTTTCAAAATAACGCATATTTCACTGCATTTCCCTACACTGACACACCACTAGGTTGCTTGCATATGACACCCGAGGATCACATATGCGTATTTTTACGTAACACAAAGAGAAACTACCTAATTCTATCAAACTTATCTGGAATCGAAGTGTTATTTTGTCTTCTGCAGCGCTATATTTTGATGCACCCTGTATATATATTTTCGATGTCAGAGCAAAATATGTTGTTTTCATATTCTACACATCAGGATATGTACGAAATGCACAAATTAGCAGAATAAAAATAAAATAATGAAGTTAGAAACATATATTCTACATGAACGACTTTAACCCTTACCTTTTCAATGAGATCACATGACGCACACCTTCTGTCGAAAATTGATTCAAATTACCACGGAGCTATTCAATTTTGTTTTAATTTTCTTATTTCACGTAAAAATGTTGGCTGGCAACCGCCTAACAATATATTATATGTCATTATGAGCATATTGAATTGTTACTAATTTTCGTGTATTATAATCTGTTTTGGTTTATATCTTAAGAACCATTTAACATATTTTCACGAAATAAAGCTCAAACTCGAGTACCAGCACTTATCTTATAGCGGTCGCAAACCCGGGTCCCTATGGCTGAAACAAAGTACCTTATTCTCTACCATGTTTCTTACTACTTTATTCTTTTTTTCAAAATAACGCATATTTCACTGCATTTCCCTACACTGACACACCACTAGGTTGCTTGCATATGACACCCGAGGATCACATATGCGTATTTTTACGTAACACAAAGAGAAACTACCAAATTATATCAAACTTTTAAAATTTTCTGAAATCGAAGTTTTATCTTATCTTCTGCAACGGGTTATTTTGATGCACCCTGTATATATATTTTCAATGTTAGAACAAAAAAAATGTTTTCATATTCTACACATCAGGATAGGTACGAAAGGCACAAATTAGCAGAAAAAGCATAAAATAATGAAGTTAGAAACATATATTCTATATGAGCGACTATAACCCTTACCTTTTCTATGAGATCACATGACGCACACCTTCTGTCAAAAATTGATTCCAATTACCACGGAGCTATTCAATTTTGTTTTAATTTTCTTATTTCACGTAAAAATGTTGGCTGGCAACCGCATAACAATATATTATATGTCATTATGTGCATATTGAATTGTTACTAATTGTCGTGTATTATAATCTGTTTTGGTCTATATCTTAAGAACCATTTAACATATTTTCACGAAATAAAGCTCAAACTCGAGTACCAGCATTTCTCTCATAGAGGTCGCAAACCCGGGTCCCTATGGCTGAAAAAAAGTACCTTATCCTGTACCATGTTTGTTACTACTTTATTCGTTTTTTCAAAATAACGCATATTTCACTGCATTTCCCTACACTGACACACCACTAGGTTGCTTGCATATGACACCCGAGGATCACATATGCGTATTTTTACGTAACACAAAGAGAAACTACCTAATTCTATCAAACTTATATATTTTTCTGAAATCGAAGTGTTATTTTGTCTTCTGCAGCGCTATATTTTGATGCACTCTGTATATATATTTTCGATGTCAGAACAAAATATGTTGTTTTCATATTCTACACATCAGGATATGTACGAAAAGCACAAATTAGCAGAATAAAAATAAAATAATGAAGTTAGAAACATATATTCTACATGAACGACTTTAACCCTTACCTTTTCAATGAGATCACATGACGCACACCTTCTGTCGAAAATTGATTCCAATTACCACGGAGCTATTCAATTTTGTTTTAATTTTCTTATTTCACGTAAAAATGTTGGCTGGCAACCGCCTAACAATATATTATATGTCATTATGTGCATATTGAATTGTTACTAATTGTCGAGTATTATAATCTGTTTTGGTCTATATCTTAAGAACCATTTAACATATTTTCACGAAATAAAGCTCAAACTCGAGTACCAGCACTTCTCTCATAACGGTCGCAAACCCGGGTCCCTATGGCTGAAAAAAAGTACGTTATCCTGTACCATGTTTGTTACTACTTTATTCTTTTTTTCAAAATAACACATATTTCACTGCATTTCCCTACACTGACACACCACTAGGTTGCTTGCATATGACACCCGAGGATCACATATGCGTATTTTTACGTAATACAAAGAGAAACTACCTAATTATATCAAACTTTTAAAATTTTCTGAAATCGAAGTTTTATCTTATCTTCTGCAACGGGTTATTTTGATGCACCCTGTATATATATTTTCAATGTTAGAACAAAAAAAATGTTTTCATATTCTACACATCAGGATAGGTACGAATGGCACAAATTAGCAGAAAAAGCATAAAATAATGAAGTTAGAAACATATATTCTATATGAGCGACTATAAACCTTACCTTTTCTATGAGATCACATGACGCACACCTTCTGTCAAAAATTGATTCCAATTACCACGGAGCTATTCAATTTTGTTTTAATTTTCTTATTTCACGTAAAAATGTTGGCTGGCAACCGCCTAACAATATATTATATGTCATTATGTGCATATTGAATTGTTACTAATTGTCGTGTATTATAATCTGTTTTGGTCTATATCTTAAGAACCATTTAACATATTTACACGAAATAAAGCTCAAACTCGAGTACCAGCACTTCTCTCATAGAGGTCGCAAACCCAGGTCCCTATGGCTGAAAAAAAGTACCTTATCCTGTACCATGTTTTTTTACTACTTTATTCTTTTTTTCAAAATAAAGCATATTTCACCGCATTTCCCTACACTGACACACCACTAGGTTGCTTGCATATCACACCCGAGGATCACATATGCGTATTTTTACGTAACACAAAGAGAAACTACCTAATTCTATCAAACTTATATATTTTTCTGAAATCGAAGTGTTATTTTGTCTTCTGCAGCGCTATATTTTGATGCACCCTGTATATATATTTTCGATGTCAGAACAAAATATGTTGTTTTCATATTCTACACATCAGGATAGGTAGGAAAAGCACAAATTAGCAGAATAAAAATAAAATAATGAAGTTAGAAACATATATTCTACATGAACGACTTTAACCCTTACCTTTTCAATGAGATCACATGACGCACACCTTCTGTCGAAAATTGATTCCAATTACCACGGAGCTATTCAATTTTGTTTTAATTTTCTTATTTCACGTAAAAATGTTGGCTGGCAACCGCCTAACAATATATTATATGTCATTATGAGCATATTGAATTGTTACTAATTTTCGTGTATTATAATCTGTTTTGGTTTATATCTTAAGAACCATTTAACATATTTTCACGAAATAAAGCTCAAACTCGAGTACCAGCACTTATCTTATAGCGGTCGCAAACCCGGGTCCCTATGGCTGAAACAAAGTACCTTATTCTCTACCATGTTTGTTACTACTTTATTCTTTTTTTCAAAATAACGCATATTTCACTGCATTTCCCTACACTGACACACCACTAGGTTGCTTGCATATGACACCCGAGGATCACATATGCGTATTTTTACGTAACACAAAGAGAAACTACCAAATTATATCAAACTCTTAAAATTTTCTGAAATCGAAGTTTTATCTTATCTTCTGCAACGGGTTATTTTGATGCACCCTGTATATATATTTTCAATGTTAGAACAAAAAAAATGTTTTCATATTCTACACATCAGCATAGGTACGAAAGGCACAAATTAGCAGAAAAAGCATAAAATAATGAAGTTAGAGACATATATTCTATATGAGCGACTATAACCCTTACCTTTTCTATGAGATCACATGACGCACACCTTCTGTCAAAAATTGATTCCAATTACCACGGAGCTATTCAATTTTGTTTTAATTTTCTTATTTCACGTAAAAATGTTGGCTGGCAACCGCATAACAATATATTATATGTCATTATGTGCATATTGAATTGTTACTAATTGTCGTGTATTATAATCTGTTTTGGTCTATATCTTAAGAACCATTTAACATATTTTCACGAAATAAAGCTCAAACTCGAGTACCAGCATTTCTCTCATAGAGGTCGCAAACCCGGGTCCCTATGGCTGAAAAAAAGTACCTTATCCTGTACCATGTTTGTTACTACTTTATTCGTTTTTTCAAAATAACGCATATTTCACTGCATTTCCCTACACTGACACACCACTAGGTTGCTTGCATATGACACCCGAGGATCACATATGCGTATTTTTACGTAACACAAAGAGAAACTACCTAATTCTATCAAACTTATATATTTTTCTGAAATCGAAGTCTTATTTTGTCTTCTGCAGCGCTATATTTTGATGCACTCTGTATATATATTTTCGATGTCAGAACAAAATATGTTGTTTTCATATTCTACACATCAGGATATGTACGAAAAGCACAAATTAGCAGAATAAAAATAAAATAATGAAGTTAGAAACATATATTCTACATGAACGACTTTAACCCTTACCTTTTCAATGAGATCACATGACGCACACCTTCTGTCGAAAATTGATTCCAATTACCACGGAGCTATTCAATTTTGTTTTAATTTTCTTATTTCACGTAAAAATGTTGGCTGGCAACCGCCTAACAATATATTATATGTCATTATGTGCATATTGAATTGTTACTAATTGTCGTGTATTATAATCTGTTTTGGTCTATATCTTAAGAACCATTTAACATATTTTCACGAAATAAAGCTCAAACTCGAGTACCAGCACTTCTCTCATAACGGTCGCAAACCCGGGTCCCTATGGCTGAAAAAAGTACGTTATCCTGTACCATGTTTGTTACTACTTTATTCTTTTTTTCAAAATAACACATATTTCACTGCATTTCCCTACACTGACACACCACTAGGTTGCTTGCATATGACACCCGAGGATCACATATGCGTATTTTTACGTAACACAAAGGAAAACTACCTAATTATATCAAACTTTTAAAATTTTCTGAAATCGAAGTTTTATCTTATCTTCTGCAACGGGTTATTTTGATGCACCCTGTATATATATTTTCAATGTTAGAACAAAAAAAATGTTTTCATATTCTACACATCAGGATAGGTACGAATGGCACAAATTAGCAGAAAAAGCATAAAATAATGAAGTTAGAAACATATATTCTATATGAGCGACTATAACCCTTACCTTTTCTATGAGATCACATGACGCACACCTTCTGTCAAAAATTGATTCCAATTACCACGGAGCTATTCAATTTTGTTTTAATTTTCTTATTTCACGTAAAAATGTTGGCTGGCAACCGCCTAACAATATATTATATGTCATTATGTGCATATTGAATTGTTACTAATTGTCGTGTATTATAATCAGTTTTGGTCTATATCTTAAGAACCATTTAACATATTTACACGAAATAAAGCTCAAACTCGAGTACCAGCACTTCTCTCATAGAGGTCGCAAACCCGGGTCCCTATGGCTGAAAAAAAGTACCTTATCCTGTACCATGTTTGTTACTACTTTATTCTTTTTTTCAAAATAACGCATATTTCACTGCATTTCCCTACACTGACACACCACTAGGTTGCTTGCATATGACACCCGAGGATCACATATGCGTATTTTTACGTAACACAAAGAGAAACTACCTAATTCTATCAAACTTATATATTTTTCTGAAATCGAAGTTTTATTTTGTCTTCTGCAGCGCTATATTTTGATGCACTCTGTATATATATTTTCAATGTCAGAACAAAATATGTTGTTTTCATATTCTACACATCAGGATATGTACGAAAAGCACAAATTAGCAGAATAAAAATAAAATAATGAAGTTAGAAACATATATTCTACATGAACGACTTTAACCCTTACCTTTTCAATGAGATCACATGACGCACACCTTCTGTCGAAAATTGATTCAAATTACCACGGAGCTATTCAATTTTGTTTTAATTTTCTTATTTCACGTAAAAATGTTGGCTGGCAACCGCCTAACAATATATTATATGTCATTATGAGCATATTGAATTGTTACTAATTTTCGTGTATTATAATCTGTTTTGGTTTATATCTTAAGAACCATTTAACATATTTTCACGAAATAAAGCTCAAACTCGAGTACCAGCACTTATCTTATAGCGGTCGCAAACCCGGGTCCCTATGGCTGAAACAAAGTACCTTATTCTCTACCATGTTTGTTACTACTTTATTCTTTTTTTCAAAATAACGCATATTTCACTGCATTTCCCTACACTGACACACCACTAGGTTGCTTGCATATGACACCCGAGGATCACATATGCGTATTTTTACGTAACACAAAGAGAAACTACCAAATTATATCAAACTTTTAAAATTTTCTGAAATCGAAGTTTTATCTTATCTTCTGCAACGGGTTATTTTGATGCACCCTGTATATATATTTTCAATGTTAGAACAAAAAAAATGTTTTCATATTCTACACATCAGGATAGGTACGAAAGGCACAAATTAGCAGAAAAAGCATAAAATAATGAAGTTAGAAACATATATTCTATATGAGCGACTATAACCCTTACCTTTTCTATGAGATCACATGACGCACACCTTCTGTCAAAAATTGATTCCAATTACCACGGAGCTATTCAATTTTGTTTTAATTTTCTTATTTCACGTAAAAATGTTGGCTGGCAACCGCATAACAATATATTATATGTCATTATGTGCATATTGAATTGTTACTAATTGTCGTGTATTATAATCTGTTTTGGTCTATATCTTAAGAACCATTTAACATATTTTCACGAAATAAAGCTCAAACTCGAGTACCAGCATTTCTCTCATAGAGGTCGCAAACCCGGGTCCCTATGGCTGAAAAAAAGTACCTTATCCTGTACCATGTTTGTTACTACTTTATTCGTTTTTTCAAAATAACGCATATTTCACTGCATTTCCCTACACTGACACACCACTAGGTTGCTTGCATATGACACCCGAGGATCACATATGCGTATTTTTACGTAACACAAAGAGAAACTACCTAATTCTATCAAACTTATATATTTTTCTGAAATCGAAGTGTTATTTCTTCTTCTGCAGCGCTATATTTTGATGCACTCTGTATATATATTTTCGATGTCAGAACAAAATATGTTGTTTTCATATTCTACACATCAGGATATGTACGAAAAGCACAAATTAGCAGAATAAAAATAAAATAATGAAGTTAGAAACATATATTCTACATGAACGACTTTAACCCTTACCTTTTCAATGAGATCACATGACGCACACCTTCTGTCGAAAATTGATTCCAATTACCACGGAGCTATTCAATTTTGTTTTAATTTTCTTATTTCACGTAAAAATGTTGGCTGGCAACCGCCTAACAATATATTATATGTCATTATGTGCATATTGAATTGTTACTAATTGTCGAGTATTATAATCTGTTTTGGTCTATATCTTAAGAACCATTTAACATATTTTCACGAAATAAAGCTCAAACTCGAGTACCAGCACTTCTCTCATAACGGTCGCAAACCCGGGTCCCTATGGCTGAAAAAAAGTACGTTATCCTGTACCATGTTTGTTACTACTTTATTCTTTTTTTCAAAATAACACATATTTCACTGCATTTCCCTACACTGACACACCACTAGGTTGCTTGCATATGACACCCGAGGATCACATATGCGTATTTTTACGTAATACAAAGAGAAACTACCTAATTATATCAAACTTTTAAAATTTTCTGAAATCGAAGTTTTATCTTATCTTCTGCAACGGGTTATTTTGATGCACCCTGTATATATATTTTCAATGTTAGAACAAAAAAAATGTTTTCATATTCTACACATCAGGATAGGTACGAATGGCACAAATTAGCAGAAAAAGCATAAAATAATGAAGTTAGAAACATATATTCTATATGAGCGACTATAAACCTTACCTTTTCTATGAGATCACATGACGCACACCTTCTGTCAAAAATTGATTCCAATTACCACGGAGCTATTCAATTTTGTTTTAATTTTCTTATTTCACGTAAAAATGTTGGCTGGCAACCGCCTAACAATATATTATATGTCATTATGTGCATATTGAATTGTTACTAATTGTCGTGTATTATAATCTGTTTTGGTCTATATCTTAAGAACCATTTAACATATTTACACGAAATAAAGCTCAAACTCGAGTACCAGCACTTCTCTCATAGAGGTCGCAAACCCGGGTCCCTATGGCTGAAAAAAAGTACCTTATCCTGTACCATGTTTGTTACTACTTTATTCTTTTTTTCAAAATAACGCATATTTCACTGCATTTCCCTACACTGACACACCACTAGGTTGCTTGCATATGACACCCGAGGATCACATATGCGTATTTTTACGTAACACAAAGAGAAACTACCTAATTCTATCAAACTTATATATTTTTCTGAAATCGAAGTTTTATTTTGTCTTCTGCAGCGCTATATTTTGATGCACTCTGTATATATATTTTCAATGTCAGAACAAAATATGTTGTTTTCATATTCTACACATCAGGATATGTACGAAAAGCACAAATTAGCAGAATAAAAATAAAATAATGAAGTTAGAAACATATATTCTACATGAACGACTTTAACCCTTACCTTTTCAATGAGATCACATGACGCACACCTTCTGTCGAAAATTGATTCAAATTACCACGGAGCTATTCAATTTTGTTTTAATTTTCTTATTTCACGTAAAAATGTTGGCTGGCAACCGCCTAACAATATATTATATGTCATTATGAGCATATTGAATTGTTACTAATTTTCGTGTATTATAATCTGTTTTGGTTTATATCTTAAGAACCATTTAACATATTTTCACGAAATAAAGCTCAAACTCGAGTACCAGCACTTATCTTATAGCGGTCGCAAACCCGGGTCCCTATGGCTGAAACAAAGTACCTTATTCTCTACCATGTTTGTTACTACTTTATTCTTTTTTTCAAAATAACGCATATTTCACTGCATTTCCCTACACTGACACACCACTAGGTTGCTTGCATATGACACCCGAGGATCACATATGCGTATTTTTACGTAACACAAAGAGAAACTACCAAATTATATCAAACTTTTAAAATTTTCTGAAATCGAAGTTTTATCTTATCTTCTGCAACGGGTTATTTTGATGCACCCTGTATATATATTTTCAATGTTAGAACAAAAAAAATGTTTTCATATTCTACACATCAGGATAGGTACGAAAGGCACAAATTAGCAGAAAAAGCATAAAATAATGAAGTTAGAAACATATATTCTATATGAGCGACTTTAACCCTTACCTTTTCTATGAGATCACATGACGCACACCTTCTGTCAAAAATTGATTCCAATTACCACGGAGCTATTCAATTTTGTTTTAATTTTCTTATTTCACGTAAAAATGTTGGCTGGCAACCGCATAACAATATATTATATGTCATTATGTGCATATTGAATTGTTACTAATTGTCGTGTATTATAATCTGTTTTGGTCTATATCTTAAGAACCATTTAACATATTTTCACGAAATAAAGCTCAAACTCGAGTACCAGCATTTCTCTCATAGAGGTCGCAAACCCGGGTCCCTATGGCTGAAAAAAAGTACCTTATCCTGTACCATGTTTGTTACTACTTTATTCGTTTTTTCAAAATAACGCATATTTCACTGCATTTCCCTACACTGACACACCACTAGGTTGCTTGCATATGACACCCGAGGATCACATATGCGTATTTTTACGTAACACAAAGAGAAACTACCTAATTCTATCAAACTTATATATTTTTCTGAAATCGAAGTGTTATTTTGTCTTCTGCAGCGCTATATTTTGATGCACTCTGTATATATATTTTCGATGTCAGAACAAAATATGTTGTTTTCATATTCTACACATCAGGATATGTACGAAAAGCACAAATTAGCAGAATAAAAATAAAATAATGAAGTTAGAAACATATATTCTACATGAACGACTTTAACCCTTACCTTTTCAATGAGATCACATGACGCACACCTTCTGTCGAAAATTGATTCCAATTACCACGGAGCTATTCAATTTTGTTTTAATTTTCTTATTTCACGTAAAAATGTTGGCTGGCAACCGCCTAACAATATATTATATGTCATTATGTGCATATTGAATTGTTACTAATTGTCGAGTATTATAATCTGTTTTGGTCTATATCTTAAGAACCATTTAACATATTTTCACGAAATAAAGCTCAAACTCGAGTACCAGCACTTCTCTCATAACGGTCGCAAACCCGGGTCCCTATGGCTGAAAAAAAGTACGTTATCCTGTACCATGTTTGTTACTACTTTATTCTTTTTTTCAAAATAACACATATTTCACTGCATTTCCCTACACTGACACACCACTAGGTTGCTTGCATATGACACCCGAGGATCACATATGCGTATTTTTACGTAATACAAAGAGAAACTACCTAATTATATCAAACTTTTAAAATTTTCTGAAATCGAAGTTTTATCTTATCTTCTGCAACGGGTTATTTTGATGCACCCTGTATATATATTTTCAATGTTAGAACAAAAAAAATGTTTTCATATTCTACACATCAGGATAGGTACGAATGGCACAAATTAGCAGAAAAAGCATAAAATAATGAAGTTAGAAACATATATTCTATATGAGCGACTATAAACCTTACCTTTTCTATGAGATCACATGACGCACACCTTCTGTCAAAAATTGATTCCAATTACCACGGAGCTATTCAATTTTGTTTTAATTTTCTTATTTCACGTAAAAATGTTGGCTGGCAACCGCCTAACAATATATTATATGTCATTATGTGCATATTGAATTGTTACTAATTGTCGTGTATTATAATCTGTTTTGGTCTATATCTTAAGAACCATTTAACATATTTACACGAAATAAAGCTCAAACTCGAGTACCAGCACTTCTCTCATAGAGGTCGCAAACCCAGGTCCCTATGGCTGAAAAAAAGTACCTTATCCTGTACCATGTTTTTTTACTACTTTATTCTTTTTTTCAAAATAAAGCATATTTCACCGCATTTCCCTACACTGACACACCACTAGGTTGCTTGCATATCACACCCGAGGATCACATATGCGTATTTTTACGTAACACAAAGAGAAACTACCTAATTCTATCAAACTTATATATTTTTCTGAAATCGAAGTGTTATTTTGTCTTCTGCAGCGCTATATTTTGATGCACCCTGTATATATATTTTCGATGTCAGAACAAAATATGTTGTTTTCATATTCTACACATCAGGATAGGTAGGAAAAGCACAAATTAGCAGAATAAAAATAAAATAATGAAGTTAGAAACATATATTCTACATGAACGACTTTAACCCTTACCTTTTCAATGAGATCACATGACGCACACCTTCTGTCGAAAATTGATTCCAATTACCACGGAGCTATTCAATTTTGTTTTAATTTTCTTATTTCACGTAAAAATGTTGGCTGGCAACCGCCTAACAATATATTATATGTCATTATGAGCATATTGAATTGTTACTAATTTTCGTGTATTATAATCTGTTTTGGTTTATATCTTAAGAACCATTTAACATATTTTCACGAAATAAAGCTCAAACTCGAGTACCAGCACTTATCTTATAGCGGTCGCAAACCCGGGTCCCTATGGCTGAAACAAAGTACCTTATTCTCTACCATGTTTGTTACTACTTTATTCTTTTTTTCAAAATAACGCATATTTCACTGCATTTCCCTACACTGACACACCACTAGGTTGCTTGCATATGACACCCGAGGATCACATATGCGTATTTTTACGTAACACAAAGAGAAACTACCAAATTATATCAAACTTTTAAAATTTTCTGAAATCGAAGTTTTATCTTATCTTCTGCAACGGGTTATTTTGATGCACCCTGTATATATATTTTCAATGTTAGAACAAAAAAAATGTTTTCATATTCTACACATCAGCATAGGTACGAAAGGCACAAATTAGCAGAAAAAGCATAAAATAATGAAGTTAGAGACATATATTCTATATGAGCGACTATAACCCTTACCTTTTCTATGAGATCACATGACGCACACCTTCTGTCAAAAATTGATTCCAATTACCACGGAGCTATTCAATTTTGTTTTAATTTTCTTATTTCACGTAAAAATGTTGGCTGGCAACCGCATAACAATATATTATATGTCATTATGTGCATATTGAATTGTTACTAATTGTCGTGTATTATAATCTGTTTTGGTCTATATCTTAAGAACCATTTAACATATTTTCACGAAATAAAGCTCAAACTCGAGTACCAGCATTTCTCTCATAGAGGTCGCAAACCCGGGTCCCTATGGCTGAAAAAAAGTACCTTATCCTGTACCATGTTTGTTACTACTTTATTCGTTTTTTCAAAATAACGCATATTTCACTGCATTTCCCTACACTGACACACCACTAGGTTGCTTGCATATGACACCCGAGGATCACATATGCGTATTTTTACGTAACACAAAGAGAAACTACCTAATTCTATCAAACTTATATATTTTTCTGAAATCGAAGTCTTATTTTGTCTTCTGCAGCGCTATATTTTGATGCACTCTGTATATATATTTTCGATGTCAGAACAAAATATGTTGTTTTCATATTCTACACATCAGGATATGTACGAAAAGCACAAATTAGCAGAATAAAAATAAAATAATGAAGTTAGAAACATATATTCTACATGAACGACTTTAACCCTTACCTTTTCAATGAGATCACATGACGCACACCTTCTGTCGAAAATTGATTCCAATTTCCACGGAGCTATTCAATTTTGTTTTAATTTTCTTATTTCACGTAAAAATGTTGGCTGGCAACCGCCTAACAATATATTATATGTCATTATGTGCATATTGAATTGTTACTAATTGTCGTGTATTATAATCTGTTTTGGTCTATATCTTAAGAACCATTTAACATATTTTCACGAAATAAAGCTCAAACTCGAGTACCAGCACTTCTCTCATAACGGTCGCAAACCCGGGTCCCTATGGCTGAAAAAAGTACGTTATCCTGTACCATGTTTGTTACTACTTTATTCTTTTTTTCAAAATAACACATATTTCACTGCATTTCCCTACACTGACACACCACTAGGTTGCTTGCATATGACACCCGAGGATCACATATGCGTATTTTTACGTAACACAAAGGAAAACTACCTAATTATATCAAACTTTTAAAATTTTCTGAAATCGAAGTTTTATCTTATCTTCTGCAACGGGTTATTTTGATGCACCCTGTATATATATTTTCAATGTTAGAACAAAAAAAATGTTTTCATATTCTACACATCAGCATAGGTACGAAAGGCACAAATTAGCAGAAAAAGCATAAAATAATGAAGTTAGAGACATATATTCTATATGAGCGACTATAACCCTTACCTTTTCTATGAGATCACATGACGCACACCTTCTGTCAAAAATTGATTCCAATTACCACGGAGCTATTCAATTTTGTTTTAATTTTCTTATTTCACGTAAAAATGTTGGCTGGCAACCGCATAACAATATATTATATGTCATTATGTGCATATTGAATTGTTACTAATTGTCGTGTATTATAATCTGTTTTGGTCTATATCTTAAGAACCATTTAACATATTTTCACGAAATAAAGCTCAAACTCGAGTACCAGCATTTCTCTCATAGAGGTCGCAAACCCGGGTCCCTATGGCTGAAAAAAAGTACCTTATCCTGTACCATGTTTGTTACTACTTTATTCGTTTTTTCAAAATAACGCATATTTCACTGCATTTCCCTACACTGACACACCACTAGGTTGCTTGCATATGACACCCGAGGATCACATATGCGTATTTTTACGTAACACAAAGAGAAACTACCTAATTCTATCAAACTTATATATTTTTCTGAAATCGAAGTCTTATTTTGTCTTCTGCAGCGCTATATTTTGATGCACTCTGTATATATATTTTCGATGTCAGAACAAAATATGTTGTTTTCATATTCTACACATCAGGATATGAACGAAAAGCACAAATTAGCAGAATAAAAATAAAATAATGAAGTTAGAAACATATATTCTACATGAACGACTTTAACCCTTACCTTTTCAATGAGATCACATGACGCACACCTTCTGTCGAAAATTGATTCCAATTTCCACGGAGCTATTCAATTTTGTTTTAATTTTCTTATTTCACGTAAAAATGTTGGCTGGCAACCGCCTAACAATATATTATATGTCATTATGTGCATATTGAATTGTTACTAATTGTCGTGTATTATAATCTGTTTTGGTCTATATCTTAAGAACCATTTAACATATTTTCACGAAATAAAGCTCAAACTCGAGTACCAGCACTTCTCTCATAACGGTCGCAAACCCGGGTCCCTATGGCTGAAAAAAGTACGTTATCCTGTACCATGTTTGTTACTACTTTATTCTTTTTTTCAAAATAACACATATTTCACTGCATTTCCCTACACTGACACACCACTAGGTTGCTTGCATATGACACCCGAGGATCACATATGCGTATTTTTACGTAACACAAAGGAAAACTACCTAATTATATCAAACTTTTAAAATTTTCTGAAATCGAAGTTTTATCTTATCTTCTGCAACGGGTTATTTTGATGCACCCTGTATATATATTTTCAATGTTAGAACAAAAAAAATGTTTTCATATTCTACACATCAGGATAGGTACGAATGGCACAAATTAGCAGAAAAAGCATAAAATAATGAAGTTAGAAACATATATTCTATATGAGCGACTATAACCCTTACCTTTTCTATGAGATCACATGACGCACACCTTCTGTCAAAAATTGATTCCAATTACCACGGAGCTATTCAATTTTGTTTTAATTTTCTTATTTCACGTAAAAATGTTGGCTGGCAACCGCCTAACAATATATTATATGTCATTATGTGCATATTGAATTGTTACTAATTGTCGTGTATTATAATCAGTTTTGGTCTATATCTTAAGAACCATTTAACATATTTACACGAAATAAAGCTCAAACTCGAGTACCAGCACTTCTCTCATAGAGGTCGCAAACCCGGGTCCCTATGGCTGAAAAAAAGTACCTTATCCTGTACCATGTTTGTTACTACTTTATTCTTTTTTTCAAAATAACGCATATTTCACTGCATTTCCCTACACTGACACACCACTAGGTTGCTTGCATATGACACCCGAGGATCACATATGCGTATTTTTACGTAACACAAAGAGAAACTACCTAATTCTATCAAACTTATATATTTTTCTGAAATCGAAGTTTTATTTTGTCTTCTGCAGCGCTATATTTTGATGCACTCTGTATATATATTTTCAATGTCAGAACAAAATATGTTGTTTTCATATTCTACACATCAGGATATGTACGAAAAGCACAAATTAGCAGAATAAAAATAAAATAATGAAGTTAGAAACATATATTCTACATGAACGACTTTAACCCTTACCTTTTCAATGAGATCACATGACGCACACCTTCTGTCGAAAATTGATTCAAATTACCACGGAGCTATTCAATTTTGTTTTAATTTTCTTATTTCACGTAAAAATGTTGGCTGGCAACCGCCTAACAATATATTATATGTCATTATGAGCATATTGAATTGTTACTAATTTTCGTGTATTATAATCTGTTTTGGTTTATATCTTAAGAACCATTTAACATATTTTCACGAAATAAAGCTCAAACTCGAGTACCAGCACTTATCTTATAGCGGTCGCAAACCCGGGTCCCTATGGCTGAAACAAAGTACCTTATTCTCTACCATGTTTGTTACTACTTTATTCTTTTTTTCAAAATAACGCATATTTCACTGCATTTCCCTACACTGACACACCACTAGGTTGCTTGCATATGACACCCGAGGATCACATATGCGTATTTTTACGTAACACAAAGAGAAACTACCAAATTATATCAAACTTTTAAAATTTTCTGAAATCGAAGTTTTATCTTATCTTCTGCAACGGGTTATTTTGATGCACCCTGTATATATATTTTCAATGTTAGAACAAAAAAAATGTTTTCATATTCTACACATCAGGATAGGTACGAAAGGCACAAATTAGCAGAAAAAGCATAAAATAATGAAGTTAGAAACATATATTCTATATGAGCGACTATAACCCTTACCTTTTCTATGAGATCACATGACGCACACCTTCTGTCAAAAATTGATTCCAATTACCACGGAGCTATTCAATTTTGTTTTAATTTTCTTATTTCACGTAAAAATGTTGGCTGGCAACCGCATAACAATATATTATATGTCATTATGTGCATATTGAATTGTTACTAATTGTCGTGTATTATAATCTGTTTTGGTCTATATCTTAAGAACCATTTAACATATTTTCACGAAATAAAGCTCAAACTCGAGTACCAGCATTTCTCTCATAGAGGTCGCAAACCCGGGTCCCTATGGCTGAAAAAAAGTACCTTATCCTGTACCATGTTTGTTACTACTTTATTCGTTTTTTCAAAATAACGCATATTTCACTGCATTTCCCTACACTGACACACCACTAGGTTGCTTGCATATGACACCCGAGGATCACATATGCGTATTTTTACGTAACACAAAGAGAAACTACCTAATTCTATCAAACTTATATATTTTTCTGAAATCGAAGTGTTATTTTGTCTTCTGCAGCGCTATATTTTGATGCACTCTGTATATATATTTTCGATGTCAGAACAAAATATGTTGTTTTCATATTCTACACATCAGGATATGTACGAAAAGCACAAATTAGCAGAATAAAAATAAAATAATGAAGTTAGAAACATATATTCTACATGAACGACTTTAACCCTTACCTTTTCAATGAGATCACATGACGCACACCTTCTGTCGAAAATTGATTCCAATTACCACGGAGCTATTCAATTTTGTTTTAATTTTCTTATTTCACGTAAAAATGTTGGCTGGCAACCGCCTAACAATATATTATATGTCATTATGTGCATATTGAATTGTTACTAATTGTCGAGTATTATAATCTGTTTTGGTCTATATCTTAAGAACCATTTAACATATTTTCACGAAATAAAGCTCAAACTCGAGTACCAGCACTTCTCTCATAACGGTCGCAAACCCGGGTCCCTATGGCTGAAAAAAAGTACGTTATCCTGTACCATGTTTGTTACTACTTTATTCTTTTTTTCAAAATAACACATATTTCACTGCATTTCCCTACACTGACACACCACTAGGTTGCTTGCATATGACACCCGAGGATCACATATGCGTATTTTTACGTAATACAAAGAGAAACTACCTAATTATATCAAACTTTTAAAATTTTCTGAAATCGAAGTTTTATCTTATCTTCTGCAACGGGTTATTTTGATGCACCCTGTATATATATTTTCAATGTTAGAACAAAAAAAATGTTTTCATATTCTACACATCAGGATAGGTACGAATGGCACAAATTAGCAGAAAAAGCATAAAATAATGAAGTTAGAAACATATATTCTATATGAGCGACTATAACCCTTACCTTTTCTATGAGATCACATGACGCACACCTTCTGTCAAAAATTGATTCCAATTACCACGGAGCTATTCAATTTTGTTTTAATTTTCTTATTTCACGTAAAAATGTTGGCTGGCAACCGCATAACAATATATTATATGTCATTATGTGCATATTGAATTGTTACTAATTGTCGTGTATTATAATCTGTTTTGGTCTATATCTTAAGAACCATTTAACATATTTTCACGAAATAAAGCTCAAACTCGAGTACCAGCATTTCTCTCATAGAGGTCGCAAACCCGGGTCCCTATGGCTGAAAAAAAGTACCTTATCCTGTACCATGTTTGTTACTACTTTATTCGTTTTTTCAAAATAACGCATATTTCACTGCATTTCCCTACACTGACACACCACTAGGTTGCTTGCATATGACACCCGAGGATCACATATGCGTATTTTTACGTAACTCAAAGAGAAACTACCTAATTCTATCAAACTTATATATTTTTCTGAAATCGAAGTGTTATTTTGTCTTCTGCAGCGCTATATTTTGATGCACTCTGTATATATATTTTCGATGTCAGAACAAAATATGTTGTTTTCATATTCTACACATCAGGATATGTACGAAAAGCACAAATTAGCAGAATAAAAATAAAATAATGAAGTTAGAAACATATATTCTACATGAACGACTTTAACCCTTACCTTTTCAATGAGATCACATGACGCACACCTTCTGTCGAAAATTGATTCCAATTACCACGGAGCTATTCAATTTTGTTTTAATTTTCTTATTTCACGTAAAAATGTTGGCTGGCAACCGCCTAACAATATATTATATGTCATTATGTGCATATTGAATTGTTACTAATTGTCGAGTATTATAATCTGTTTTGGTCTATATCTTAAGAACCATTTAACATATTTTCACGAAATAAAGCTCAAACTCGAGTACCAGCACTTCTCTCATAACGGTCGCAAACCCGGGTCCCTATGGCTGAAAAAAAGTACGTTATCCTGTACCATGTTTGTTACTACTTTATTCTTTTTTTCAAAATAACACATATTTCACTGCATTTCCCTACACTGACACACCACTAGGTTGCTTGCATATGACACCCGAGGATCACATATGCGTATTTTTACGTAATACAAAGAGAAACTACCTAATTATATCAAACTTTTAAAATTTTCTGAAATCGAAGTTTTATCTTATCTTCTGCAACGGGTTATTTTGATGCACCCTGTATATATATTTTCAATGTTAGAACAAAAAAAATGTTTTCATATTCTACACATCAGGATAGGTACGAATGGCACAAATTAGCAGAAAAAGCATAAAATAATGAAGTTAGAAACATATATTCTATATGAGCGACTATAAACCTTACCTTTTCTATGAGATCACATGACGCACACCTTCTGTCAAAAATTGATTCCAATTACCACGGAGCTATTCAATTTTGTTTTAATTTTCTTATTTCACGTAAAAATGTTGGCTGGCAACCGCCTAACAATATATTATATGTCATTATGTGCATATTGAATTGTTACTAATTGTCGTGTATTATAATCTGTTTTGGTCTATATCTTAAGAACCATTTAACATATTTACACGAAATAAAGCTCAAACTCGAGTACCAGCACTTCTCTCATAGAGGTCGCAAACCCAGGTCCCTATGGCTGAAAAAAAGTACCTTATCCTGTACCATGTTTTTTTACTACTTTATTCTTTTTTTCAAAATAAAGCATATTTCACCGCATTTCCCTACACTGACACACCACTAGGTTGCTTGCATATCACACCCGAGGATCACATATGCGTATTTTTACGTAACACAAAGAGAAACTACCTAATTCTATCAAACTTATATATTTTTCTGAAATCGAAGTGTTATTTTGTCTTCTGCAGCGCTATATTTTGATGCACCCTGTATATATATTTTCGATGTCAGAACAAAATATGTTGTTTTCATATTCTACACATCAGGATAGGTAGGAAAAGCACAAATTAGCAGAATAAAAATAAAATAATGAAGTTAGAAACATATATTCTACATGAACGACTTTAACCCTTACCTTTTCAATGAGATCACATGACGCAAACCTTCTGTCGAAAATTGATTCCAATTACCACGGAGCTATTCAATTTTGTTTTAATTTTCTTATTTCACGTAAAAATGTTGGCTGGCAACCGCCTAACAATATATTATATGTCATTATGAGCATATTGAATTGTTACTAATTTTCGTGTATTATAATCTGTTTTGGTTTATATCTTAAGAACCATTTAACATATTTTCACGAAATAAAGCTCAAACTCGAGTACCAGCACTTATCTTATAGCGGTCGCAAACCCGGGTCCCTATGGCTGAAACAAAGTACCTTATTCTCTACCATGTTTGTTACTACTTTATTCTTTTTTTCAAAATAACGCATATTTCACTGCATTTCCCTACACTGACACACCACTAGGTTGCTTGCATATGACACCCGAGGATCACATATGCGTATTTTTACGTAACACAAAGAGAAACTACCAAATTATATCAAACTTTTAAAATTTTCTGAAATCGAAGTTTTATCTTATCTTCTGCAACGGGTTATTTTGATGCACCCTGTATATATATTTTCAATGTTAGAACAAAAAAAATGTTTTCATATTCTACACATCAGGATAGGTACGAAAGGCACAAATTAGCAGAAAAAGCATAAAATAATGAAGTTAGAAACATATATTCTATATGAGCGACTATAACCCTTACCTTTTCTATGAGATCACATGACGCACACCTTCTGTCAAAAATTGATTCCAATTACCACGGAGCTATTCAATTTTGTTTTAATTTTCTTATTTCACGTAAAAATGTTGGCTGGCAACCGCATAACAATATATTATATGTCATTATGTGCATATTGAATTGTTACTAATTGTCGTGTATTATAATCTGTTTTGGTCTATATCTTAAGAACCATTTAACATATTTTCACGAAATAAAGCTCAAACTCGAGTACCAGCATTTCTCTCATAGAGGTCGCAAACCCGGGTCCCTATGGCTGAAAAAAAGTACCTTATCCTGTACCATGTTTGTTACTACTTTATTCGTTTTTTCAAAATAACGCATATTTCACTGCATTTCCCTACACTGACACACCACTAGGTTGCTTGCATATGACACCCGAGGATCACATATGCGTATTTTTACGTAACACAAAGAGAAACTACCTAATTCTATCAAACTTATATATTTTTCTGAAATCGAAGTCTTATTTTGTCTTCTGCAGCGCTATATTTTGATGCACTCTGTATATATATTTTCGATGTCAGAACAAAATATGTTGTTTTCATATTCTACACATCAGGATATGTACGAAAAGCACAAATTAGCAGAATAAAAATAAAATAATGAAGTTAGAAACATATATTCTACATGAACGACTTTAACCCTTACCTTTTCAATGAGATCACATGACGCACACCTTCTGTCGAAAATTGATTCCAATTACCACGGAGCTATTCAATTTTGTTTTAATTTTCTTATTTCACGTAAAAATGTTGGCTGGCAACCGCCTAACAATATATTATATGTCATTATGTGCATATTGAATTGTTACTAATTGTCGAGTATTATAATCTGTTTTGGTCTATATCTTAAGAACCATTTAACATATTTTCACGAAATAAAGCTCAAACTCGAGTACCAGCACTTCTCTCATAACGGTCGCAAACCCGGGTCCCTATGGCTGAAAAAAAGTACGTTATCCTGTACCATGTTTGTTACTACTTTATTCTTTTTTTCAAAATAACACATATTTCACTGCATTTCCCTACACTGACACACCACTAGGTTGCTTGCATATGACACCCGAGGATCACATATGCGTATTTTTACGTAATACAAAGAGAAACTACCTAATTATATCAAACTTTTAAAATTTTCTGAAATCGAAGTTTTATCTTATCTTCTGCAACGGGTTATTTTGATGCACCCTGTATATATATTTTCAATGTTAGAACAAAAAAAATGTTTTCATATTCTACACATCAGGATAGGTACGAATGGCACAAATTAGCAGAAAAAGCATAAAATAATGAAGTTAGAAACATATATTCTATATGAGCGACTATAACCCTTACCTTTTCTATGAGATCACATGACGCACACCTTCTGTCAAAAATTGATTCCAATTACCACGGAGCTATTCAATTTTGTTTTAATTTTCTTATTTCACGTAAAAATGTTGGCTGGCAACCGCATAACAATATATTATATGTCATTATGTGCATATTGAATTGTTACTAATTGTCGTGTATTATAATCTGTTTTGGTCTATATCTTAAGAACCATTTAACATATTTTCACGAAATAAAGCTCAAACTCGAGTACCAGCATTTCTCTCATAGAGGTCGCAAACCCGGGTCCCTATGGCTGAAAAAAAGTACCTTATCCTGTACCATGTTTGTTACTACTTTATTCGTTTTTTCAAAATAACGCATATTTCACTGCATTTCCCTACACTGACACACCACTAGGTTGCTTGCATATGACACCCGAGGATCACATATGCGTATTTTTACGTAACACAAAGAGAAACTACCTAATTCTATCAAACTTATATATTTTTCTGAAATCGAAGTGTTATTTTGTCTTCTGCAGCGCTATATTTTGATGCACTCTGTATATATATTTTCGATGTCAGAACAAAATATGTTGTTTTCATATTCTACACATCAGGATATGTACGAAAAGCACAAATTAGCAGAATAAAAATAAAATAATGAAGTTAGAAACATATATTCTACATGAACGACTTTAACCCTTACCTTTTCAATGAGATCACATGACGCACACCTTCTGTCGAAAATTGATTCCAATTACCACGGAGCTATTCAATTTTGTTTTAATTTTCTTATTTCACGTAAAAATGTTGGCTGGCAACCGCCTAACAATATATTATATGTCATTATGTGCATATTGAATTGTTACTAATTGTCGAGTATTATAATCTGTTTTGGTCTATATCTTAAGAACCATTTAACATATTTTCACGAAATAAAGCTCAAACTCGAGTACCAGCACTTCTCTCATAACGGTCGCAAACCCGGGTCCCTATGGCTGAAAAAAAGTACGTTATCCTGTACCATGTTTGTTACTACTTTATTCTTTTTTTCAAAATAACACATATTTCACTGCATTTCCCTACACTGACACACCACTAGGTTGCTTGCATATGACACCCGAGGATCACATATGCGTATTTTTACGTAATACAAAGAGAAACTACCTAATTATATCAAACTTTTAAAATTTTCTGAAATCGAAGTTTTATCTTATCTTCTGCAACGGGTTATTTTGATGCACCCTGTATATATATTTTCAATGTTAGAACAAAAAAAATGTTTTCATATTCTACACATCAGGATAGGTACGAATGGCACAAATTAGCAGAAAAAGCATAAAATAATGAAGTTAGAAACATATATTCTATATGAGCGACTATAAACCTTACCTTTTCTATGAGATCACATGACGCACACCTTCTGTCAAAAATTGATTCCAATTACCACGGAGCTATTCAATTTTGTTTTAATTTTCTTATTTCACGTAAAAATGTTGGCTGGCAACCGCCTAACAATATATTATATGTCATTATGTGCATATTGAATTGTTACTAATTGTCGTGTATTATAATCTGTTTTGGTCTATATCTTAAGAACCATTTAACATATTTACACGAAATAAAGCTCAAACTCGAGTACCAGCACTTCTCTCATAGAGGTCGCAAACCCAGGTCCCTATGGCTGAAAAAAAGTACCTTATCCTGTACCATGTTTTTTTACTACTTTATTCTTTTTTTCAAAATAAAGCATATTTCACCGCATTTCCCTACACTGACACACCACTAGGTTGCTTGCATATCACACCCGAGGATCACATATGCGTATTTTTACGTAACACAAAGAGAAACTACCTAATTCTATCAAACTTATATATTTTTCTGAAATCGAAGTGTTATTTTGTCTTCTGCAGCGCTATATTTTGATGCACCCTGTATATATATTTTCGATGTCAGAACAAAATATGTTGTTTTCATATTCTACACATCAGGATAGGTAGGAAAAGCACAAATTAGCAGAATAAAAATAAAATAATGAAGTTAGAAACATATATTCTACATGAACGACTTTAACCCTTACCTTTTCAATGAGATCACATGACGCACACCTTCTGTCGAAAATTGATTCCAATTACCACGGAGCTATTCAATTTTGTTTTAATTTTCTTATTTCACGTAAAAATGTTGGCTGGCAACCGCCTAACAATATATTATATGTCATTATGAGCATATTGAATTGTTACTAATTTTCGTGTATTATAATCTGTTTTGGTTTATATCTTAAGAACCATTTAACATATTTTCACGAAATAAAGCTCAAACTCGAGTACCAGCACTTATCTTATAGCGGTCGCAAACCCGGGTCCCTATGGCTGAAACAAAGTACCTTATTCTCTACCATGTTTGTTACTACTTTATTCTTTTTTTCAAAATAACGCATATTTCACTGCATTTCCCTACACTGACACACCACTAGGTTGCTTGCATATGACACCCGAGGATCACATATGCGTATTTTTACGTAACACAAAGAGAAACTACCAAATTATATCAAACTTTTAAAATTTTCTGAAATCGAAGTTTTATCTTATCTTCTGCAACGGGTTATTTTGATGCACCCTGTATATATATTTTCAATGTTAGAACAAAAAAAATGTTTTCATATTCTACACATCAGCATAGGTACGAAAGGCACAAATTAGCAGAAAAAGCATAAAATAATGAAGTTAGAGACATATATTCTATATGAGCGACTATAACCCTTACCTTTTCTATGAGATCACATGACGCACACCTTCTGTCAAAAATTGATTCCAATTACCACGGAGCTATTCAATTTTGTTTTAATTTTCTTATTTCACGTAAAAATGTTGGCTGGCAACCGCATAACAATATATTATATGTCATTATGTGCATATTGAATTGTTACTAATTGTCGTGTATTATAATCTGTTTTGGTCTATATCTTAAGAACCATTTAACATATTTTCACGAAATAAAGCTCAAACTCGAGTACCAGCATTTCTCTCATAGAGGTCGCAAACCCGGGTCCCTATGGCTGAAAAAAAGTACCTTATCCTGTACCATGTTTGTTACTACTTTATTCGTTTTTTCAAAATAACGCATATTTCACTGCATTTCCCTACACTGACACACCACTAGGTTGCTTGCATATGACACCCGAGGATCACATATGCGTATTTTTACGTAACACAAAGAGAAACTACCTAATTCTATCAAACTTATATATTTTTCTGAAATCGAAGTCTTATTTTGTCTTCTGCAGCGCTATATTTTGATGCACTCTGTATATATATTTTCGATGTCAGAACAAAATATGTTGTTTTCATATTCTACACATCAGGATATGTACGAAAAGCACAAATTAGCAGAATAAAAATAAAATAATGAAGTTAGAAACATATATTCTACATGAACGACTTTAACCCTTACCTTTTCAATGAGATCACATGACGCACACCTTCTGTCGAAAATTGATTCCAATTTCCACGGAGCTATTCAATTTTGTTTTAATTTTCTTATTTCACGTAAAAATGTTGGCTGGCAACCGCCTAACAATATATTATATGTCATTATGTGCATATTGAATTGTTACTAATTGTCGTGTATTATAATCTGTTTTGGTCTATATCTTAAGAACCATTTAACATATTTTCACGAAATAAAGCTCAAACTCGAGTACCAGCACTTCTCTCATAACGGTCGCAAACCCGGGTCCCTATGGCTGAAAAAAGTACGTTATCCTGTACCATGTTTGTTACTACTTTATTCTTTTTTTCAAAATAACACATATTTCACTGCATTTCCCTACACTGACACACCACTAGGTTGCTTGCATATGACACCCGAGGATCACATATGCGTATTTTTACGTAACACAAAGGAAAACTACCTAATTATATCAAACTTTTAAAATTTTCTGAAATCGAAGTTTTATCTTATCTTCTGCAACGGGTTATTTTGATGCACCCTGTATATATATTTTCAATGTTAGAACAAAAAAAATGTTTTCATATTCTACACATCAGCATAGGTACGAAAGGCACAAATTAGCAGAAAAAGCATAAAATAATGAAGTTAGAGACATATATTCTATATGAGCGACTATAACCCTTACCTTTTCTATGAGATCACATGACGCACACCTTCTGTCAAAAATTGATTCCAATTACCACGGAGCTATTCAATTTTGTTTTAATTTTCTTATTTCACGTAAAAATGTTGGCTGGCAACCGCATAACAATATATTATATGTCATTATGTGCATATTGAATTGTTACTAATTGTCGTGTATTATAATCTGTTTTGGTCTATATCTTAAGAACCATTTAACATATTTTCACGAAATAAAGCTCAAACTCGAGTACCAGCATTTCTCTCATAGAGGTCGCAAACCCGGGTCCCTATGGCTGAAAAAAAGTACCTTATCCTGTACCATGTTTGTTACTACTTTATTCGTTTTTTCAAAATAACGCATATTTCACTGCATTTCCCTACACTGACACACCACTAGGTTGCTTGCATATGACACCCGAGGATCACATATGCGTATTTTTACGTAACACAAAGAGAAACTACCTAATTCTATCAAACTTATATATTTTTCTGAAATCGAAGTCTTATTTTGTCTTCTGCAGCGCTATATTTTGATGCACTCTGTATATATATTTTCGATGTCAGAACAAAATATGTTGTTTTCATATTCTACACATCAGGATATGTACGAAAAGCACAAATTAGCAGAATAAAAATAAAATAATGAAGTTAGAAACATATATTCTACATGAACGACTTTAACCCTTACCTTTTCAATGAGATCACATGACGCACACCTTCTGTCGAAAATTGATTCCAATTTCCACGGAGCTATTCAATTTTGTTTTAATTTTCTTATTTCACGTAAAAATGTTGGCTGGCAACCGCCTAACAATATATTATATGTCATTATGTGCATATTGAATTGTTACTAATTGTCGTGTATTATAATCTGTTTTGGTCTATATCTTAAGAACCATTTAACATATTTTCACGAAATAAAGCTCAAACTCGAGTACCAGCACTTCTCTCATAACGGTCGCAAACCCGGGTCCCTATGGCTGAAAAAAGTACGTTATCCTGTACCATGTTTGTTACTACTTTATTCTTTTTTTCAAAATAACACATATTTCACTGCATTTCCCTACACTGACACACCACTAGGTTGCTTGCATATGACACCCGAGGATCACATATGCGTATTTTTACGTAACACAAAGGAAAACTACCTAATTATATCAAACTTTTAAAATTTTCTGAAATCGAAGTTTTATCTTATCTTCTGCAACGGGTTATTTTGATGCACCCTGTATATATATTTTCAATGTTAGAACAAAAAAAATGTTTTCATATTCTACACATCAGGATAGGTACGAATGGCACAAATTAGCAGAAAAAGCATAAAATAATGAAGTTAGAAACATATATTCTATATGAGCGACTATAACCCTTACCTTTTCTATGAGATCACATGACGCACACCTTCTGTCAAAAATTGATTCCAATTACCACGGAGCTATTCAATTTTGTTTTAATTTTCTTATTTCACGTAAAAATGTTGGCTGGCAACCGCCTAACAATATATTATATGTCATTATGTGCATATTGAATTGTTACTAATTGTCGTGTATTATAATCAGTTTTGGTCTATATCTTAAGAACCATTTAACATATTTACACGAAATAAAGCTCAAACTCGAGTACCAGCACTTCTCTCATAGAGGTCGCAAACCCGGGTCCCTATGGCTGAAAAAAAGTACCTTATCCTGTACCATGTTTGTTACTACTTTATTCTTTTTTTCAAAATAACGCATATTTCACTGCATTTCCCTACACTGACACACCACTAGGTTGCTTGCATATGACACCCGAGGATCACATATGCGTATTTTTACGTAACACAAAGAGAAACTACCTAATTCTATCAAACTTATATATTTTTCTGAAATCGAAGTTTTATTTTGTCTTCTGCAGCGCTATATTTTGATGCACTCTGTATATATATTTTCAATGTCAGAACAAAATATGTTGTTTTCATATTCTACACATCAGGATATGTACGAAAAGCACAAATTAGCAGAATAAAAATAAAATAATGAAGTTAGAAACATATATTCTACATGAACGACTTTAACCCTTACCTTTTCAATGAGATCACATGACGCACACCTTCTGTCGAAAATTGATTCAAATTACCACGGAGCTATTCAATTTTGTTTTAATTTTCTTATTTCACGTAAAAATGTTGGCTGGCAACCGCCTAACAATATATTATATGTCATTATGAGCATATTGAATTGTTACTAATTTTCGTGTATTATAATCTGTTTTGGTTTATATCTTAAGAACCATTTAACATATTTTCACGAAATAAAGCTCAAACTCGAGTACCAGCACTTATCTTATAGCGGTCGCAAACCCGGGTCCCTATGGCTGAAACAAAGTACCTTATTCTCTACCATGTTTGTTACTACTTTATTCTTTTTTTCAAAATAACGCATATTTCACTGCATTTCCCTACACTGACACACCACTAGGTTGCTTGCATATGACACCCGAGGATCACATATGCGTATTTTTACGTAACACAAAGAGAAACTACCAAATTATATCAAACTTTTAAAATTTTCTGAAATCGAAGTTTTATCTTATCTTCTGCAACGGGTTATTTTGATGCACCCTGTATATATATTTTCAATGTTAGAACAAAAAAAATGTTTTCATATTCTACACATCAGGATAGGTACGAAAGGCACAAATTAGCAGAAAAAGCATAAAATAATGAAGTTAGAAACATATATTCTATATGAGCGACTATAACCCTTACCTTTTCTATGAGATCACATGACGCACACCTTCTGTCAAAAATTGATTCCAATTACCACGGAGCTATTCAATTTTGTTTTAATTTTCTTATTTCACGTAAAAATGTTGGCTGGCAACCGCATAACAATATATTATATGTCATTATGTGCATATTGAATTGTTACTAATTGTCGTGTATTATAATCTGTTTTGGTCTATATCTTAAGAACCATTTAACATATTTTCACGAAATAAAGCTCAAACTCGAGTACCAGCATTTCTCTCATAGAGGTCGCAAACCCGGGTCCCTATGGCTGAAAAAAAGTACCTTATCCTGTACCATGTTTGTTACTACTTTATTCGTTTTTTCAAAATAACGCATATTTCACTGCATTTCCCTACACTGACACACCACTAGGTTGCTTGCATATGACACCCGAGGATCACATATGCGTATTTTTACGTAACACAAAGAGAAACTACCTAATTCTATCAAACTTATATATTTTTCTGAAATCGAAGTGTTATTTTGTCTTCTGCAGCGCTATATTTTGATGCACTCTGTATATATATTTTCGATGTCAGAACAAAATATGTTGTTTTCATATTCTACACATCAGGATATGTACGAAAAGCACAAATTAGCAGAATAAAAATAAAATAATGAAGTTAGAAACATATATTCTACATGAACGACTTTAACCCTTACCTTTTCAATGAGATCACATGACGCACACCTTCTGTCGAAAATTGATTCCAATTACCACGGAGCTATTCAATTTTGTTTTAATTTTCTTATTTCACGTAAAAATGTTGGCTGGCAACCGCCTAACAATATATTATATGTCATTATGTGCATATTGAATTGTTACTAATTGTCGAGTATTATAATCTGTTTTGGTCTATATCTTAAGAACCATTTAACATATTTTCACGAAATAAAGCTCAAACTCGAGTACCAGCACTTCTCTCATAACGGTCGCAAACCCGGGTCCCTATGGCTGAAAAAAAGTACGTTATCCTGTACCATGTTTGTTACTACTTTATTCTTTTTTTCAAAATAACACATATTTCACTGCATTTCCCTACACTGACACACCACTAGGTTGCTTGCATATGACACCCGAGGATCACATATGCGTATTTTTACGTAATACAAAGAGAAACTACCTAATTATATCAAACTTTTAAAATTTTCTGAAATCGAAGTTTTATCTTATCTTCTGCAACGGGTTATTTTGATGCACCCTGTATATATATTTTCAATGTTAGAACAAAAAAAATGTTTTCATATTCTACACATCAGGATAGGTACGAATGGCACAAATTAGCAGAAAAAGCATAAAATAATGAAGTTAGAAACATATATTCTATATGAGCGACTATAACCCTTACCTTTTCTATGAGATCACATGACGCACACCTTCTGTCAAAAATTGATTCCAATTACCACGGAGCTATTCAATTTTGTTTTAATTTTCTTATTTCACGTAAAAATGTTGGCTGGCAACCGCCTAACAATATATTATAGGAAAGGGGGGCAAGAGTACGCAAATTTTAATTAAACTTATATATTTTGGTAAAAAATAGTTACAACGGAAAACTTTTACATGGAACACAAAACTTGAACTCTCTTTTACGAAATGTGAACTCAACTTTTATATACCTCTATTCTTAGAGGAAGTAGAACTCATAAAATGAAATCATTCAATTTCGTACTCTTGCCCCTATATGTGGGGCAAGAGGGGTCTAGGTCAAAACCCCCACAGCCAAAACCCCCACACTCAAGAAATGTCAAAACGCCCACACGATCGGTCATAACCCCCACACAAATGGACAAATCCCCCAAACGCACGAACGGTCAAAACCCCCACAGCCAAAACCCCCACACTCAAGAAATGTCAAAACGCCCACACGATCGGTCATAACCCCCACACAAATGGACAAATCCCCCAAACGCACGAACGGTCAAAACCCCCACAGCCAAAACCCCCACACTCAAGAAATGTCAAAACGCCCACACGATCGGTCAAAACCCCCACACAAATGGACAAAACTCCCACACATAGCAACGGTCACAATCTCCACATAAATGGACAAAACCCCCACACAAATGGACAAAACCCCCACACAATCGGACAAATCCCCCACACTCTGAAAATACCGTGATTGCACGTCTTTGTTGCGGCTCTTTACGACGCCCACCTTATTGTTTCTGTCATTACAAAACAGTGCAAGAAGAATAGTTGCAACATCGGTTTAAGTGGAATAAAAAATGTTATTAAAAAGTACAAGGGCAATACATACAACCAGGATCATTTCAGAGTGTGGGAGATTTGACCGATTGTGTGGGAGTTTTGTCCATTTGTGTGGGGGTTTTGTCCATTTATGTGGGGATTGTGACCGTTGCTATGTGTGGCTGTTTTGTCCATTTGTGTGGGGGTTTTGACCGATCGTGTGGGCGTTTTGACATTTCTTGAGTGTGGGGGTTTTGGCTGTGGGGGTTTTGACCGTTCGTGCGTTTGGGGGATTTGTCCATTTGTGTGGGGGTTATGACCGATCGTGTGGGCGTTTTGACATTTCTTGAGTGTGGGGGTTTTGGCTGTGGGGGTTTTGACCGTTCGTGCGTTTGGGGGATTTGTCCATTTGTGTGGGGGTTATGACCGATCGTGTGGGCGTTTTGACATTTCTTGAGTGTGGGGGTTTTGGCTGTGGGGGTTTTGACCGGTTCCCGGCAAGAGTACGAAATCAAAGGGGCAAGAGTACGCACCCAAAAGAGCATTAACAATTATCACAGATGAAGGTGCTACTCCTTTATATGATGTGCATTGTTCATGCCACCATTCATGGCATCTTGCGCACTTGATCCAGTCATCTATTGGTGGATCACTGTAAATGATATTGCATAATGGACACTCGTACACTACTTCCTCACTGACCTGAGGAGTTGTAGCTACAACTTCGGTTGTAGCTTTCCTGGTGCAAGATGATGTTTGCCTTTGCTCTTTGGAGGGCGCCGTTTCGAAAGTAAGTTCTGCTTGAAAGGAGAGGATGTCAGAATCTCTGATTGACTTCGAGAAGACCAAGATCTACTGGTTGAGTGCTTGGTAGCAGTTGGAGGAGGACTGACAACCACCAAAGGAGTGCATGGTGTAAATGGTCCACATGGGCCCCTGCTTACCTCCAGTTAAGATCTAGTTTACTGGTTGAAAGTTTGGTAACCGATGAACGAGCAGTCAGCAGAGAAGTGTTTGATGTGGATAATCCGCATGAGCTCCTACTTGCTTCTAGTGAGAATCCAGTGTTACTGGTTGAAGGTTAGGTAACAGATGAATGAGAACGAGCAACCGGTAGAAGAGTATTTGAAGTGGACAGTCCGCATGAGCTCTTGCTTGTTTCTAGTGAGGATCTAGCGTTACTGGTTGAAGGTTTGGTAACAGATGAATGACAACAAGCAACCGGTAGAAGAGTATTTGAAGTGGCAGTCCGCATGAGCTCTAGCTTGTTACTAGTGAGGATCTAGCGTTACTGTTTAAAGGTTTGGTAACAGATGGAGGAGGACGAGCAACTGGCAAAGGAGTGTTTGATCTGGATGCACCGCATGGGTCCCTTTTTACTTCCAGTGAATCATCCGATGAACGATTTTGGGCTCTATTCAGGTCTGATGCTTGATTTTTTGCTTCAGGAATGCTTTCGTCTTCAGACCTGGCTTCTAGATTTAAGTCTATCACATCCACAATAGAAGGAAGAAAATCTTCTTCAGTGAACACATCTGGATTCAGTAGGACAACTCCAGATTCTTGAAGGCTGGATACCAATGGTTGCAGCGTTGTAGTCATCATCATCATAGGTATTCTGCCTTTATTGGCAGGTCACTTGCCGCAGCTGAGAAGCTTCCATGCTCCATGGTCCTCCGCTAACTTCTTCGTCTTCGCGTATGATCTTTCTGTTTTTATATCATCCATTAATTGTAGTCTCCTTCGCCCCCTCCCTCTCTATCCCGCCTCCATACCCTCTAGGACGTCCCTCATGATACAATATCTTCTTAGGCAATGTCCCAACCAGTTTCTCTTCCTCTTCCTAATAATATCTAAAAGTGTTCTTTTCTCACCCACGATTTCTAACACTCTCTCATTCGTTTTCCGCTCTACCCAACTAATTCTTTCCATTCTTCTTCACACCCTCATTTCGAAGGCTTCCAGTCGATTTTCATCACCTTTACGTAATGTCCACGTTTCCGCCCCATACAGTACAACACTCCACACGAAGCATTTTATGAATTATGTGGCATGGATGATTCCTCATCTATTTATCACACACAGTTGAATACCAGGATTTCATCGGGTCAAAAAAAGGAGCGATTTAATAGTTTCAAATTATGACTGGGATTTGGTGGTAAACTCAACATAACTATCTTATTTTGTCTGCAGAAATCAATCGCTTCGATTGAAATGTGAAACGTCTGATTGTCAACAAGTAAAAATACCTTTTTCGTAACCGAATTTGATCGCACATGTTGGTGTAAATAATATAACCACTCTACGAAAAGTTGTGAGTTGATGAACCAGAATTAGATATTCCCACAGAACCTGGCGGCGAGCCATCGAATAATTCTTGTTTCATTTGTTTTGTGGGAAATATCTGGGGAATAAAGGAACCAGATGCACTCACCATGAATCAGCTGTTATGTTAACTCCAAAATCACTAGATACAGTTTTATTCACAACTGATCTTTAGTCGACTTTTGGAAGAGGAACCGTATTTATTCCAGTTTCGTACATGTTGTAGATATCCCGTGGAGAAAAGCCGTTTTGTCTTACAAGATCTTTTAGACAATTAAAAAAACATTCAACTTGTGGCTTGCTAAAACCACGAGCTCTCCCCAGAAAAGTCTTTGAAGGCTGTTGCAAAGCAATTGTTAAATGTCTACGACGGAAAGACTGTCCAATCTCTTTCTGCCATTCGATTCACACGACTAAAGGATATAGGCACCTAGTTACGTTCAGCAAAATTGTATGCCATTCTTCTTAGATCTTTTAAAGTTAATTCATTGAAAAATTGATCCAGTAATGTGATATATTACACTAATTCGTTCTCCATTTCTTCGGTAAATAGGCCTACTGGCTTTATTGTACCTAAAGACGTTGCAGATTCTCATTCAAAAAAAGAAAAGAAAAATCCTTAATTCTCCTTATATCAGTAATGGAAATGCATAGGATACAAAAAAAAAAAATCAGATAATATTTAGACTTTTTATAAAAATATATTTCCAGCTTATTCCATCAGTTACAGAATGCTTGTCACCTACAAGGGTAACTAGAAAACTTCTCGACCTATCCTTGATGAAGCTACATATTGTGAAATGTTAGGTTAGGTTAGCTTCATATATCTTTGTAGAATCCCTTACCAATCATTGGACTGATACCGCCTTATGCAGGGTCGTTTTAACGTATGATTACTAAAGGACTGACCACTACAGGAAACATACGGTAGTCGAAATTTTTAGTATGGCACTAATCACGCGTCAGAACAACTCTGCATAAGGCCCATTGAAATTTATTACTGAAGACTACTGACATTTAAGATAAAAGAGGACTAAGCGTAGTATTTCTGAAACCTGAATAAAATAAGCAAGCGTAACGTTATTCAATAACTGCAGATGTCACTATCGCACACGTTTATCTGTTTCGAAAACTCAAACACCACCTTAGATACTGTTATGTAAGGAGTGGTATTTAGAATCAAAATTTATCCCTCGTACATAAGAAAATATCAGGATTCTTCAGAATTCTTAACGTTAGAGGCTACATATGGGAACCAGTATTCGTAAAGTTTGCCGTCACTCTCTATTACAACGGAATCTACATTCTTTTTTGATTGTTAGTTCTAAATCAAATTGGATTCTTTTTCATAGAACAGAAGGGGCAAGAGTACGCACGCGTACCCTTGCCCCGTAGGTATCTGCGTACTCTTGCCCCCTCACTACACAATTGACTTTCCTATGATGTTGTACAGCCAACTGTTGGAAGAAAGTCAATTTACTCCATCCTGTCAAACAATGGATATGTTAGAAACTAACGCTTTATAGTACTTTGAAATCGTTATAAAATTGTGTAAGTTATTCATTAACTACTTGTGTTCCAATATTATATCAAACTATTAGAAAAACATAAATAATTACCTAGATAGCTTGTAGTTTGCCGCAGCACACTCAAACTTGTTTAGGTTCTAGACGCCATTAACATCAAACTCCACGTGACGCATTATTACCATACGCGAATATATTCACCTGATTTTAGGGAATCGTATCCTTACCCCCCACGTACTCTTGCCCCCCTCTACTCTATATGTCATTATGTGCATATTGAATTGTTACTAATTGTCGTGTATTATAATCTGTTTTGGTCTATATCTTAAGAACCATTTAACATATTTACACGAAATAAAGCTCAAACTCGAGTACCAGCACTTCTCTCATAGAGGTCGCAAACCCAGGTCCCTATGGCTGAAAAAAAGTACCTTATCCTGTACCATGTTTGTTACTACTTTATTCTTTTTTTCAAAATAACGCATATTTCACTGCATTTCCCTACACTGACACACCACTAGGTTGCTTGCATATCACACCCGAGGATCACATATGCGTATTTTTACGTAACACAAAGAGAAACTACCTAATTCTATCAAACTTATATATTTTTCTGAAATCGAAGTGTTATTTTGTCTTCTGCAGCGCTATATTTTGATGCACCCTGTATATATATTTTCGATGTCAGAACAAAATATGTTGTTTTCATATTCTACACATCAGGATAGGTAGGAAAAGCACAAATTAGCAGAATAAAAATAAAATAATGAAGTTAGAAACATATATTCTACATGAACGACTTTAACCCTTACCTTTTCAATGAGATCACATGACGCACACCTCCTGTCGAAAATTGATTCCAATTACCACGGAGCTATTCAATTTTGTTTTAATTTTCTTATTTCACGTAAAAATGTTGGCTGGCAACCGCCTAACAATATATTATATGTCATTATGAGCTTATTGAATTGTTACTAATTTTCGTGTATTATAATCTGTTTTGGTTTATATCTTAAGAACCATTTAACATATTTTCACGAAATAAAGCTCAAACTCGAGTACCAGCACTTATCTTATAGCGGTCGCAAACCCGGGTCCCTATGGCTGAAACAAAGTACCTTATTCTCTACCATGTTTGTTACTACTTTATTCTTTTTTTCAAAATAACGCATATTTCACTGCATTTCCCTACACTGACACACCACTAGGTTGCTTGCATATGACACCCGAGGATCACATATGCGTATTTTTACGTAACACAAAGAGAAACTACCAAATTATATCAAACTTTTAAAATTTTCTGAAATCGAAGTTTTATCTTATCTTCTGCAACGGGTTATTTTGATGCACCCTGTATATATATTTTCAATGTTAGAACAAAAAAAATGTTTTCATATTCTACACATCAGGATAGGTACGAAAGGCACAAATTAGCAGAAAAAGCATAAAATAATGAAGTTAGAAACATATATTCTATATGAGCGACTATAACCCTTACCTTTTCTATGAGATCACATGACGCACACCTTCTGTCAAAAATTGATTCCAATTACCACGGAGCTATTCAATTTTGTTTTAATTTTCTTATTTCACGTAAAAATGTTGGCTGGCAACCGCATAACAATATATTATATGTCATTATGTGCATATTGAATTGTTACTAATTGTCGTGTATTATAATCTGTTTTGGTCTATATCTTAAGAACCATTTAACATATTTTCACGAAATAAAGCTCAAACTCGAGTACCAGCATTTCTCTCATAGAGGTCGCAAACCCGGGTCCCTATGGCTGAAAAAAAGTACCTTATCCTGTACCATGTTTGTTACTACTTTATTCGTTTTTTCAAAATAACGCATATTTCACTGCATTTCCCTACACTGACACACCACTAGGTTGCTTGCATATGACACCCGAGGATCACATATGCGTATTTTTACGTAACACAAAGAGAAACTACCTAATTCTATCAAACTTATATATTTTTCTGAAATCGAAGTCTTATTTTGTCTTCTGCAGCGCTATATTTTGATGCACTCTGTATATATATTTTCGATGTCAGAACAAAATATGTTGTTTTCATATTCTACACATCAGGATATGTACGAAAAGCACAAATTAGCAGAATAAAAATAAAATAATGAAGTTAGAAACATATATTCTACATGAACGACTTTAACCCTTACCTTTTCAATGAGATCACATGACGCACACCTTCTGTCGAAAATTGATTCCAATTACCACGGAGCTATTCAATTTTGTTTTAATTTTCTTATTTCACGTAAAAATGTTGGCTGGCAACCGCCTAACAATATATTATATGTCATTATGTGCATATTGAATTGTTACTAATTGTCGTGTATTATAATCTGTTTTGGTCTATATCTTAAGAACCATTTAACATATTTTCACGAAATAAAGCTCAAACTCGAGTACCAGCACTTCTCTCATAACGGTCGCAAACCCGGGTCCCTATGGCTGAAAAAAGTACGTTATCCTGTACCATGTTTGTTACTACTTTATTCTTTTTTTCAAAATAACACATATTTCACTGCATTTCCCTACACTGACACACCACTAGGTTGCTTGCATATGACACCCGAGGATCACATATGCGTATTTTTACGTAACACAAAGGAAAACTACCTAATTATATCAAACTTTTAAAATTTTCTGAAATCGAAGTTTTATCTTATCTTCTGCAACGGGTTATTTTGATGCACCCTGTATATATATTTTCAATGTTAGAACAAAAAAAATGTTTTCATATTCTACACATCAGGATAGGTACGAAAGGCACAAATTAGCAGAAAAAGCATAAAATAATGAAGTTAGAAACATATATTCTATATGAGCGACTATAACCCTTACCTTTTCTATGAGATCACATGACGCACACCTTCTGTCAAAAATTGATTCCAATTACCACGGAGCTATTCAATTTTGTTTTAATTTTCTTATTTCACGTAAAAATGTTGGCTGGCAACCGCCTAACAATATATTATATGTCATTATGTGCATATTGAATTGTTACTAATTGTCGTGTATTATAATCTGTTTTGGTCTATATCTTAAGAACCATTTAACATATTTTCACGAAATAAAGCTCAAACTCGAGTACCAGCATTTCTCTCATAGAGGTCGCAAACCCGGGTCCCTATGGCTGAAAAAAAGTACCTTATCCTGTACCATGTTTGTTACTACTTTATTCGTTTTTTCAAAATAACGCATATTTCACTGCATTTCCCTACACTGACACACCACTAGGTTGCTTGCATATGACACCCGAGGATCACATATGCGTATTTTTACGTAACACAAAGAGAAACTACCTAATTCTATCAAACTTATATATTTTTCTGAAATCGAAGTCTTATTTTGTCTTCTGCAGCGCTATATTTTGATGCACTCTGTATATATATTTTCGATGTCAGAACAAAATATGTTGTTTTCATATTCTACACATCAGGATATGTACGAAAAGCACAAATTAGCAGAATAAAAATAAAATAATGAAGTTAGAAACATATATTCTACATGAACGACTTTAACCCTTACCTTTTCAATGAGATCACATGACGCACACCTTCTGTCGAAAATTGATTCCTATTACCACGGAGCTATTCAATTTTGTTTTAATTTTCTTATTTCACGTAAAAATGTTGGCTGGCAACCGCCTAACAATATATTATATGTCATTATGTGCATATTGAATTGTTACTAATTGTCGTGTATTATAATCTGTTTTGGTCTATATCTTAAGAACCATTTAACATATTTTCACGAAATAAAGCTCAAACTCGAGTACCAGCACTTCTCTCATAACGGTCGCAAACCCGGGTCCCTATGGCTGAAAAAAGTACGTTATCCTGTACCATGTTTGTTACTACTTTATTCTTTTTTTCAAAATAACACATATTTCACTGCATTTCCCTACACTGACACACCACTAGGTTGCTTGCATATGACACCCGAGGATCACATATGCGTATTTTTACGTAACACAAAGGAAAACTACCTAATTATATCAAACTTTTAAAATTTTCTGAAATCGAAGTTTTATCTTATCTTCTGCAACGGGTTATTTTGATGCACCCTGTATATATATTTTCAATGTTAGAACAAAAAAAATGTTTTCATATTCTACACATCAGGATAGGTACGAATGGCACAAATTAGCAGAAAAAGCATAAAATAATGAAGTTAGAAACATATATTCTATATGAGCGACTATAACCCTTACCTTTTCTATGAGATCACATGACGCACACCTTCTGTCAAAAATTGATTCCAATTACCACGGAGCTATTCAATTTTGTTTTAATTTTCTTATTTCACGTAAAAATGTTGGCTGGCAACCGCCTAACAATATATTATATGTCATTATGTGCATATTGAATTGTTACTAATTGTCGTGTATTATAATCTGTTTTGGTCTATATCTTAAGAACCATTTAACATATTTTCACGAAATAAAGCTCAAACTCGAGTACCAGCATTTCTCTCATAGAGGTCGCAAACCCGGGTCCCTATGGCTGAAAAAAAGTACCTTATCCTGTACCATGTTTGTTACTACTTTATTCGTTTTTTCAAAATAACGCATATTTCACTGCATTTCCCTACACTGACACACCACTAGGTTGCTTGCATATGACACCCGAGGATCACATATGCGTATTTTTACGTAACACAAAGAGAAACTACCTAATTCTATCAAACTTATATATTTTTCTGAAATCGAAGTCTTATTTTGTCTTCTGCAGCGCTATATTTTGATGCACTCTGTATATATATTTTCGATGTCAGAACAAAATATGTTGTTTTCATATTCTACACATCAGGATATGTACGAAAAGCACAAATTAGCAGAATAAAAATAAAATAATGAAGTTAGAAACATATATTCTACATGAACGACTTTAACCCTTACCTTTTCAATGAGATCACATGACGCACACCTTCTGTCGAAAATTGATTCCAATTACCACGGAGCTATTCAATTTTGTTTTAATTTTCTTATTTCACGTAAAAATGTTGGCTGGCAACCGCATAACAATATATTATATGTCATTATGTGCATATTGAATTGTTACTAATTGTCGTGTATTATAATCTGTTTTGGTCTATATCTTAAGAACCATTTAACATATTTTCACGAAATAAAGCTCAAACTCGAGTACCAGCATTTCTCTCATAGAGGTCGCAAACCCGGGTCCCTATGGCTGAAAAAAAGTACCTTATCCTGTACCATGTTTGTTACTACTTTATTCGTTTTTTCAAAATAACGCATATTTCACTGCATTTCCCTACACTGACACACCACTAGGTTGCTTGCATATGACACCCGAGGATCACATATGCGTATTTTTACGTAACACAAAGAGAAACTACCTAATTCTATCAAACTTATATATTTTTCTGAAATCGAAGTGTTATTTTGTCTTCTGCAGCGCTATATTTTGATGCACTCTGTATATATATTTTCGATGTCAGAACAAAATATGTTGTTTTCATATTCTACACATCAGGATATGTACGAAAAGCACAAATTAGCAGAATAAAAATAAAATAATGAAGTTAGAAACATATATTCTACATGAACGACTTTAACCCTTACCTTTTCAATGAGATCACATGACGCACACCTTCTGTCGAAAATTGATTCCAATTACCACGGAGCTATTCAATTTTGTTTTAATTTTCTTATTTCACGTAAAAATGTTGGCTGGCAACCGCCTAACAATATATTATATGTCATTATGTGCATATTGAATTGTTACTAATTGTCGAGTATTATAATCTGTTTTGGTCTATATCTTAAGAACCATTTAACATATTTTCACGAAATAAAGCTCAAACTCGAGTACCAGCACTTCTCTCATAACGGTCGCAAACCCGGGTCCCTATGGCTGAAAAAAAGTACGTTATCCTGTACCATGTTTGTTACTACTTTATTCTTTTTTTCAAAATAACACATATTTCACTGCATTTCCCTACACTGACACACCACTAGGTTGCTTGCATATGACACCCGAGGATCACATATGCGTATTTTTACGTAATACAAAGAGAAACTACCTAATTATATCAAACTTTTAAAATTTTCTGAAATCGAAGTTTTATCTTATCTTCTGCAACGGGTTATTTTGATGCACCCTGTATATATATTTTCAATGTTAGAACAAAAAAAATGTTTTCATATTCTACACATCAGGATAGGTACGAAAGGCACAAATTAGCAGAAAAAGCATAAAATAATGAAGTTAGAAACATATATTCTATATGAGCGACTATAACCCTTACCTTTTCTATGAGATCACATGACGCACACCTTCTGTCAAAAATTGATTCCAATTACCACGGAGCTATTCAATTTTGTTTTAATTTTCTTATTTCACGTAAAAATGTTGGCTGGCAACCGCCTAACAATATATTATATGTCATTATGTGCATATTGAATTGTTACTAATTGTCGTGTATTATAATCTGTTTTGGTCTATATCTTAAGAACCATTTAACATATTTTCACGAAATAAAGCTCAAACTCGAGTACCAGCATTTCTCTCATAGAGGTCGCAAACCCGGGTCCCTATGGCTGAAAAAAAGTACCTTATCCTGTACCATGTTTGTTACTACTTTATTCGTTTTTTCAAAATAACGCATATTTCACTGCATTTCCCTACACTGACACACCACTAGGTTGCTTGCATATGACACCCGAGGATCACATATGCGTATTTTTACGTAACACAAAGAGAAACTACCTAATTCTATCAAACTTATATATTTTTCTGAAATCGAAGTCTTATTTTGTCTTCTGCAGCGCTATATTTTGATGCACTCTGTATATATATTTTCGATGTCAGAACAAAATATGTTGTTTTCATATTCTACACATCAGGATATGTACGAAAAGCACAAATTAGCAGAATAAAAATAAAATAATGAAGTTAGAAACATATATTCTACATGAACGACTTTAACCCTTACCTTTTCAATGAGATCACATGACGCACACCTTCTGTCGAAAATTGATTCCTATTACCACGGAGCTATTCAATTTTGTTTTAATTTTCTTATTTCACGTAAAAATGTTGGCTGGCAACCGCCTAACAATATATTATATGTCATTATGTGCATATTGAATTGTTACTAATTGTCGTGTATTATAATCTGTTTTGGTCTATATCTTAAGAACCATTTAACATATTTTCACGAAATAAAGCTCAAACTCGAGTACCAGCACTTCTCTCATAACGGTCGCAAACCCGGGTCCCTATGGCTGAAAAAAGTACGTTATCCTGTACCATGTTTGTTACTACTTTATTCTTTTTTTCAAAATAACACATATTTCACTGCATTTCCCTACACTGACACACCACTAGGTTGCTTGCATATGACACCCGAGGATCACATATGCGTATTTTTACGTAACACAAAGGAAAACTACCTAATTATATCAAACTTTTAAAATTTTCTGAAATCGAAGTTTTATCTTATCTTCTGCAACGGGTTATTTTGATGCACCCTGTATATATATTTTCAATGTTAGAACAAAAAAAATGTTTTCATATTCTACACATCAGGATAGGTACGAATGGCACAAATTAGCAGAAAAAGCATAAAATAATGAAGTTAGAAACATATATTCTATATGAGCGACTATAACCCTTACCTTTTCTATGAGATCACATGACGCACACCTTCTGTCAAAAATTGATTCCAATTACCACGGAGCTATTCAATTTTGTTTTAATTTTCTTATTTCACGTAAAAATGTTGGCTGGCAACCGCCTAACAATATATTATATGTCATTATGTGCATATTGAATTGTTACTAATTGTCGTGTATTATAATCTGTTTTGGTCTATATCTTAAGAACCATTTAACATATTTTCACGAAATAAAGCTCAAACTCGAGTACCAGCATTTCTCTCATAGAGGTCGCAAACCCGGGTCCCTATGGCTGAAAAAAAGTACCTTATCCTGTACCATGTTTGTTACTACTTTATTCGTTTTTTCAAAATAACGCATATTTCACTGCATTTCCCTACACTGACACACCACTAGGTTGCTTGCATATGACACCCGAGGATCACATATGCGTATTTTTACGTAACACAAAGAGAAACTACCTAATTCTATCAAACTTATATATTTTTCTGAAATCGAAGTCTTATTTTGTCTTCTGCAGCGCTATATTTTGATGCACTCTGTATATATATTTTCGATGTCAGAACAAAATATGTTGTTTTCATATTCTACACATCAGGATATGTACGAAAAGCACAAATTAGCAGAATAAAAATAAAATAATGAAGTTAGAAACATATATTCTACATGAACGACTTTAACCCTTACCTTTTCAATGAGATCACATGACGCACACCTTCTGTCGAAAATTGATTCCAATTACCACGGAGCTATTCAATTTTGTTTTAATTTTCTTATTTCACGTAAAAATGTTGGCTGGCAACCGCATAACAATATATTATATGTCATTATGTGCATATTGAATTGTTACTAATTGTCGTGTATTATAATCTGTTTTGGTCTATATCTTAAGAACCATTTAACATATTTTCACGAAATAAAGCTCAAACTCGAGTACCAGCATTTCTCTCATAGAGGTCGCAAACCCGGGTCCCTATGGCTGAAAAAAAGTACCTTATCCTGTACCATGTTTGTTACTACTTTATTCGTTTTTTCAAAATAACGCATATTTCACTGCATTTCCCTACACTGACACACCACTAGGTTGCTTGCATATGACACCCGAGGATCACATATGCGTATTTTTACGTAACACAAAGAGAAACTACCTAATTCTATCAAACTTATATATTTTTCTGAAATCGAAGTCTTATTTTGTCTTCTGCAGCGCTATATTTTGATGCACTCTGTATATATATTTTCGATGTCAGAACAAAATATGTTGTTTTCATATTCTACACATCAGGATATGTACGAAAAGCACAAATTAGCAGAATAAAAATAAAATAATGAAGTTAGAAACATATATTCTACATGAACGACTTTAACCCTTACCTTTTCAATGAGATCACATGACGCACACCTTCTGTCGAAAATTGATTCCTATTACCACGGAGCTATTCAATTTTGTTTTAATTTTCTTATTTCACGTAAAAATGTTGGCTGGCAACCGCCTAACAATATATTATATGTCATTATGTGCATATTGAATTGTTACTAATTGTCGTGTATTATAATCTGTTTTGGTCTATATCTTAAGAACCATTTAACATATTTTCACGAAATAAAGCTCAAACTCGAGTACCAGCACTTCTCTCATAACGGTCGCAAACCCGGGTCCCTATGGCTGAAAAAAGTACGTTATCCTGTACCATGTTTGTTACTACTTTATTCTTTTTTTCAAAATAACACATATTTCACTGCATTTCCCTACACTGACACACCACTAGGTTGCTTGCATATGACACCCGAGGATCACATATGCGTATTTTTACGTAACACAAAGGAAAACTACCTAATTATATCAAACTTTTAAAATTTTCTGAAATCGAAGTTTTATCTTATCTTCTGCAACGGGTTATTTTGATGCACCCTGTATATATATTTTCAATGTTAGAACAAAAAAAATGTTTTCATATTCTACACATCAGGATAGGTACGAATGGCACAAATTAGCAGAAAAAGCATAAAATAATGAAGTTAGAAACATATATTCTATATGAGCGACTATAACCCTTACCTTTTCTATGAGATCACATGACGCACACCTTCTGTCAAAAATTGATTCCAATTACCACGGAGCTATTCAATTTTGTTTTAATTTTCTTATTTCACGTAAAAATGTTGGCTGGCAACCGCCTAACAATATATTATATGTCATTATGTGCATATTGAATTGTTACTAATTGTCGTGTATTATAATCTGTTTTGGTCTATATCTTAAGAACCATTTAACATATTTTCACGAAATAAAGCTCAAACTCGAGTACCAGCATTTCTCTCATAGAGGTCGCAAACCCGGGTCCCTATGGCTGAAAAAAAGTACCTTATCCTGTACCATGTTTGTTACTACTTTATTCGTTTTTTCAAAATAACGCATATTTCACTGCATTTCCCTACACTGACACACCACTAGGTTGCTTGCATATGACACCCGAGGATCACATATGCGTATTTTTACGTAACACAAAGAGAAACTACCTAATTCTATCAAACTTATATATTTTTCTGAAATCGAAGTCTTATTTTGTCTTCTGCAGCGCTATATTTTGATGCACTCTGTATATATATTTTCGATGTCAGAACAAAATATGTTGTTTTCATATTCTACACATCAGGATATGTACGAAAAGCACAAATTAGCAGAATAAAAATAAAATAATGAAGTTAGAAACATATATTCTACATGAACGACTTTAACCCTTACCTTTTCAATGAGATCACATGACGCACACCTTCTGTCGAAAATTGATTCCAATTACCACGGAGCTATTCAATTTTGTTTTAATTTTCTTATTTCACGTAAAAATGTTGGCTGGCAACCGCATAACAATATATTATATGTCATTATGTGCATATTGAATTGTTACTAATTGTCGTGTATTATAATCTGTTTTGGTCTATATCTTAAGAACCATTTAACATATTTTCACGAAATAAAGCTCAAACTCGAGTACCAGCATTTCTCTCATAGAGGTCGCAAACCCGGGTCCCTATGGCTGAAAAAAAGTACCTTATCCTGTACCATGTTTGTTACTACTTTATTCGTTTTTTCAAAATAACGCATATTTCACTGCATTTCCCTACACTGACACACCACTAGGTTGCTTGCATATGACACCCGAGGATCACATATGCGTATTTTTACGTAACACAAAGAGAAACTACCTAATTCTATCAAACTTATATATTTTTCTGAAATCGAAGTGTTATTTTGTCTTCTGCAGCGCTATATTTTGATGCACTCTGTATATATATTTTCGATGTCAGAACAAAATATGTTGTTTTCATATTCTACACATCAGGATATGTACGAAAAGCACAAATTAGCAGAATAAAAATAAAATAATGAAGTTAGAAACATATATTCTACATGAACGACTTTAACCCTTACCTTTTCAATGAGATCACATGACGCACACCTTCTGTCGAAAATTGATTCCAATTACCACGGAGCTATTCAATTTTGTTTTAATTTTCTTATTTCACGTAAAAATGTTGGCTGGCAACCGCCTAACAATATATTATATGTCATTATGTGCATATTGAATTGTTACTAATTGTCGAGTATTATAATCTGTTTTGGTCTATATCTTAAGAACCATTTAACATATTTTCACGAAATAAAGCTCAAACTCGAGTACCAGCACTTCTCTCATAACGGTCGCAAACCCGGGTCCCTATGGCTGAAAAAAAGTACGTTATCCTGTACCATGTTTGTTACTACTTTATTCTTTTTTTCAAAATAACACATATTTCACTGCATTTCCCTACACTGACACACCACTAGGTTGCTTGCATATGACACCCGAGGATCACATATGCGTATTTTTACGTAATACAAAGAGAAACTACCTAATTATATCAAACTTTTAAAATTTTCTGAAATCGAAGTTTTATCTTATCTTCTGCAACGGGTTATTTTGATGCACCCTGTATATATATTTTCAATGTTAGAACAAAAAAAATGTTTTCATATTCTACACATCAGGATAGGTACGAATGGCACAAATTAGCAGAAAAAGCATAAAATAATGAAGTTAGAAACATATATTCTATATGAGCGACTATAACCCTTACCTTTTCTATGAGATCACATGACGCACACCTTCTGTCAAAAATTGATTCCAATTACCACGGAGCTATTCAATTTTGTTTTAATTTTCTTATTTCACGTAAAAATGTTGGCTGGCAACCGCCTAACAATATATTATAGGAAAGGGGGGCAAGAGTACGCAAATTTTAATTAAACTTATATATTTTGGTAAAAAATAGTTACAACGGAAAACTTTTACATGGAACACAAAACTTGAACTCTCTTTTACGAAATGTGAACTCAACTTTTATATACCTCTATTCTTAGAGGAAGTAGAACTCATAAAATGAAATCATTCAATTTCGTACTCTTGCCCCTATATGTGGGGCAAGAGGGGTCTAGGTCAAAACCCCCACAGCCAAAACCCCCACACTCAAGAAATGTCAAAACGCCCACACGATCGGTCATAACCCCCACACAAATGGACAAATCCCCCAAACGCACGAACGGTCAAAACCCCCACAGCCAAAACCCCCACACTCAAGAAATGTCAAAACGCCCACACGATCGGTCATAACCCCCACACAAATGGACAAATCCCCCAAACGCACGAACGGTCAAAACCCCCACAGCCAAAACCCCCACACTCAAGAAATGTCAAAACGCCCACACGATCGGTCAAAACCCCCACACAAATGGACAAAACTCCCACACATAGCAACGGTCACAATCTCCACATAAATGGACAAAACCCCCACACAAATGGACAAAACCCCCACACAATCGGACAAATCCCCCACACTCTGAAAATACCGTGATTGCACGTCTTTGTTGCGGCTCTTTACGACGCCCACCTTATTGTTTCTGTCATTACAAAACAGTGCAAGAAGAATAGTTGCAACATCGGTTTAAGTGGAATAAAAAATGTTATTAAAAAGTACAAGGGCAATACATACAACCAGGATCATTTCAGAGTGTGGGAGATTTGACCGATTGTGTGGGAGTTTTGTCCATTTGTGTGGGGGTTTTGTCCATTTATGTGGGGATTGTGACCGTTGCTATGTGTGGCTGTTTTGTCCATTTGTGTGGGGGTTTTGACCGATCGTGTGGGCGTTTTGACATTTCTTGAGTGTGGGGGTTTTGGCTGTGGGGGTTTTGACCGTTCGTGCGTTTGGGGGATTTGTCCATTTGTGTGGGGGTTATGACCGATCGTGTGGGCGTTTTGACATTTCTTGAGTGTGGGGGTTTTGGCTGTGGGGGTTTTGACCGTTCGTGCGTTTGGGGGATTTGTCCATTTGTGTGGGGGTTATGACCGATCGTGTGGGCGTTTTGACATTTCTTGAGTGTGGGGGTTTTGGCTGTGGGGGTTTTGACCGGTTCCCGGCAAGAGTACGAAATCAAAGGGGCAAGAGTACGCACCCAAAAGAGCATTAACAATTATCACAGATGAAGGTGCTACTCCTTTATATGATGTGCATTGTTCATGCCACCATTCATGGCATCTTGCGCACTTGATCCAGTCATCTATTGGTGGATCACTGTAAATGATATTGCATAATGGACACTCGTACACTACTTCCTCACTGACCTGAGGAGTTGTAGCTACAACTTCGGTTGTAGCTTTCCTGGTGCAAGATGATGTTTGCCTTTGCTCTTTGGAGGGCGCCGTTTCGAAAGTAAGTTCTGCTTGAAAGGAGAGGATGTCAGAATCTCTGATTGACTTCGAGAAGACCAAGATCTACTGGTTGAGTGCTTGGTAGCAGTTGGAGGAGGACTGACAACCACCAAAGGAGTGCATGGTGTAAATGGTCCACATGGGCCCCTGCTTACCTCCAGTTAAGATCTAGTTTACTGGTTGAAAGTTTGGTAACCGATGAACGAGCAGTCAGCAGAGAAGTGTTTGATGTGGATAATCCGCATGAGCTCCTACTTGCTTCTAGTGAGAATCCAGTGTTACTGGTTGAAGGTTAGGTAACAGATGAATGAGAACGAGCAACCGGTAGAAGAGTATTTGAAGTGGACAGTCCGCATGAGCTCTTGCTTGTTTCTAGTGAGGATCTAGCGTTACTGGTTGAAGGTTTGGTAACAGATGAATGACAACAAGCAACCGGTAGAAGAGTATTTGAAGTGGCAGTCCGCATGAGCTCTAGCTTGTTACTAGTGAGGATCTAGCGTTACTGTTTAAAGGTTTGGTAACAGATGGAGGAGGACGAGCAACTGGCAAAGGAGTGTTTGATCTGGATGCACCGCATGGGTCCCTTTTTACTTCCAGTGAATCATCCGATGAACGATTTTGGGCTCTATTCAGGTCTGATGCTTGATTTTTTGCTTCAGGAATGCTTTCGTCTTCAGACCTGGCTTCTAGATTTAAGTCTATCACATCCACAATAGAAGGAAGAAAATCTTCTTCAGTGAACACATCTGGATTCAGTAGGACAACTCCAGATTCTTGAAGGCTGGATACCAATGGTTGCAGCGTTGTAGTCATCATCATCATAGGTATTCTGCCTTTATTGGCAGGTCACTTGCCGCAGCTGAGAAGCTTCCATGCTCCATGGTCCTCCGCTAACTTCTTCGTCTTCGCGTATGATCTTTCTGTTTTTATATCATCCATTAATTGTAGTCTCCTTCGCCCCCTCCCTCTCTATCCCGCCTCCATACCCTCTAGGACGTCCCTCATGATACAATATCTTCTTAGGCAATGTCCCAACCAGTTTCTCTTCCTCTTCCTAATAATATCTAAAAGTGTTCTTTTCTCACCCACGATTTCTAACACTCTCTCATTCGTTTTCCGCTCTACCCAACTAATTCTTTCCATTCTTCTTCACACCCTCATTTCGAAGGCTTCCAGTCGATTTTCATCACCTTTACGTAATGTCCACGTTTCCGCCCCATACAGTACAACACTCCACACGAAGCATTTTATGAATTATGTGGCATGGATGATTCCTCATCTATTTATCACACACAGTTGAATACCAGGATTTCATCGGGTCAAAAAAAGGAGCGATTTAATAGTTTCAAATTATGACTGGGATTTGGTGGTAAACTCAACATAACTATCTTATTTTGTCTGCAGAAATCAATCGCTTCGATTGAAATGTGAAACGTCTGATTGTCAACAAGTAAAAATACCTTTTTCGTAACCGAATTTGATCGCACATGTTGGTGTAAATAATATAACCACTCTACGAAAAGTTGTGAGTTGATGAACCAGAATTAGATATTCCCACAGAACCTGGCGGCGAGCCATCGAATAATTCTTGTTTCATTTGTTTTGTGGGAAATATCTGGGGAATAAAGGAACCAGATGCACTCACCATGAATCAGCTGTTATGTTAACTCCAAAATCACTAGATACAGTTTTATTCACAACTGATCTTTAGTCGACTTTTGGAAGAGGAACCGTATTTATTCCAGTTTCGTACATGTTGTAGATATCCCGTGGAGAAAAGCCGTTTTGTCTTACAAGATCTTTTAGACAATTAAAAAAACATTCAACTTGTGGCTTGCTAAAACCACGAGCTCTCCCCAGAAAAGTCTTTGAAGGCTGTTGCAAAGCAATTGTTAAATGTCTACGACGGAAAGACTGTCCAATCTCTTTCTGCCATTCGATTCACACGACTAAAGGATATAGGCACCTAGTTACGTTCAGCAAAATTGTATGCCATTCTTCTTAGATCTTTTAAAGTTAATTCATTGAAAAATTGATCCAGTAATGTGATATATTACACTAATTCGTTCTCCATTTCTTCGGTAAATAGGCCTACTGGCTTTATTGTACCTAAAGACGTTGCAGATTCTCATTCAAAAAAAGAAAAGAAAAATCCTTAATTCTCCTTATATCAGTAATGGAAATGCATAGGATACAAAAAAAAAAAATCAGATAATATTTAGACTTTTTATAAAAATATATTTCCAGCTTATTCCATCAGTTACAGAATGCTTGTCACCTACAAGGGTAACTAGAAAACTTCTCGACCTATCCTTGATGAAGCTACATATTGTGAAATGTTAGGTTAGGTTAGCTTCATATATCTTTGTAGAATCCCTTACCAATCATTGGACTGATACCGCCTTATGCAGGGTCGTTTTAACGTATGATTACTAAAGGACTGACCACTACAGGAAACATACGGTAGTCGAAATTTTTAGTATGGCACTAATCACGCGTCAGAACAACTCTGCATAAGGCCCATTGAAATTTATTACTGAAGACTACTGACATTTAAGATAAAAGAGGACTAAGCGTAGTATTTCTGAAACCTGAATAAAATAAGCAAGCGTAACGTTATTCAATAACTGCAGATGTCACTATCGCACACGTTTATCTGTTTCGAAAACTCAAACACCACCTTAGATACTGTTATGTAAGGAGTGGTATTTAGAATCAAAATTTATCCCTCGTACATAAGAAAATATCAGGATTCTTCAGAATTCTTAACGTTAGAGGCTACATATGGGAACCAGTATTCGTAAAGTTTGCCGTCACTCTCTATTACAACGGAATCTACATTCTTTTTTGATTGTTAGTTCTAAATCAAATTGGATTCTTTTTCATAGAACAGAAGGGGCAAGAGTACGCACGCGTACCCTTGCCCCGTAGGTATCTGCGTACTCTTGCCCCCTCACTACACAATTGACTTTCCTATGATGTTGTACAGCCAACTGTTGGAAGAAAGTCAATTTACTCCATCCTGTCAAACAATGGATATGTTAGAAACTAACGCTTTATAGTACTTTGAAATCGTTATAAAATTGTGTAAGTTATTCATTAACTACTTGTGTTCCAATATTATATCAAACTATTAGAAAAACATAAATAATTACCTAGATAGCTTGTAGTTTGCCGCAGCACACTCAAACTTGTTTAGGTTCTAGACGCCATTAACATCAAACTCCACGTGACGCATTATTACCATACGCGAATATATTCACCTGATTTTAGGGAATCGTATCCTTACCCCCCACGTACTCTTGCCCCCCTCTACTCTATATGTCATTATGTGCATATTGAATTGTTACTAATTGTCGTGTATTATAATCTGTTTTGGTCTATATCTTAAGAACCATTTAACATATTTACACGAAATAAAGCTCAAACTCGAGTACCAGCACTTCTCTCATAGAGGTCGCAAACCCAGGTCCCTATGGCTGAAAAAAGTACCTTATCCTGTACCATGTTTGTTACTACTTTATTCTTTTTTTCAAAATAACGCATATTTCACTGCATTTCCCTACACTGACACACCACTAGGTTGCTTGCATATCACACCCGAGGATCACATATGCGTATTTTTACGTAACACAAAGAGAAACTACCTAATTCTATCAAACTTATATATTTTTCTGAAATCGAAGTGTTATTTTGTCTTCTGCAGCGCTATATTTTGATGCACCCTGTATATATATTTTCGATGTCAGAACAAAATATGTTGTTTTCATATTCTACACATCAGGATAGGTAGGAAAAGCACAAATTAGCAGAATAAAAATAAAATAATGAAGTTAGAAACATATATTCTACATGAACGACTTTAACCCTTACCTTTTCAATGAGATCACATGACGCACACCTTCTGTCGAAAATTGATTCCAATTACCACGGAGCTATTCAATTTTGTTTTAATTTTCTTATTTCACGTAAAAATGTTGGCTGGCAACCGCCTAACAATATATTATATGTCATTATGAGCATATTGAATTGTTACTAATTTTCGTGTATTATAATCTGTTTTGGTTTATATCTTAAGAACCATTTAACATATTTTCACGAAATAAAGCTCAAACTCGAGTACCAGCACTTATCTTATAGCGGTCGCAAACCCGGGTCCCTATGGCTGAAACAAAGTACCTTATTCTCTACCATGTTTGTTACTACTTTATTCTTTTTTTCAAAATAACGCATATTTCACTGCATTTCCCTACACTGACACACCACTAGGTTGCTTGCATATGACACCCGAGGATCACATATGCGTATTTTTACGTAACACAAAGAGAAACTACCAAATTATATCAAACTTTTAAAATTTTCTGAAATCGAAGTTTTATCTTATCTTCTGCAACGGGTTATTTTGATGCACCCTGTATATATATTTTCAATGTTAGAACAAAAAAAATGTTTTCATATTCTACACATCAGGATAGGTACGAAAGGCACAAATTAGCAGAAAAAGCATAAAATAATGAAGTTAGAAACATATATTCTATATGAGCGACTATAACCCTTACCTTTTCTATGAGATCACATGACGCACACCTTCTGTCAAAAATTGATTCCAATTACCACGGAGCTATTCAATTTTGTTTTAATTTTCTTATTTCACGTAAAAATGTTGGCTGGCAACCGCATAACAATATATTATATGTCATTATGTGCATATTGAATTGTTACTAATTGTCGTGTATTATAATCTGTTTTGGTCTATATCTTAAGAACCATTTAACATATTTTCACGAAATAAAGCTCAAACTCGAGTACCAGCATTTCTCTCATAGAGGTCGCAAACCCGGGTCCCTATGGCTGAAAAAAAGTACCTTATCCTGTACCATGTTTGTTACTACTTTATTCGTTTTTTCAAAATAACGCATATTTCACTGCATTTCCCTACACTGACACACCACTAGGTTGCTTGCATATGACACCCGAGGATCACATATGCGTATTTTTACGTAACACAAAGAGAAACTACCTAATTCTATCAAACTTATATATTTTTCTGAAATCGAAGTCTTATTTTGTCTTCTGCAGCGCTATATTTTGATGCACTCTGTATATATATTTTCGATGTCAGAACAAAATATGTTGTTTTCATATTCTACACATCAGGATATGTACGAAAAGCACAAATTAGCAGAATAAAAATAAAATAATGAAGTTAGAAACATATATTCTACATGAACGACTTTAACCCTTACCTTTTCAATGAGATCACATGACGCACACCTTCTGTCGAAAATTGATTCCAATTACCACGGAGCTATTCAATTTTGTTTTAATTTTCTTATTTCACGTAAAAATGTTGGCTGGCAACCGCCTAACAATATATTATATGTCATTATGTGCATATTGAATTGTTACTAATTGTCGTGTATTATAATCTGTTTTGGTCTATATCTTAAGAACCATTTAACATATTTTCACGAAATAAAGCTCAAACTCGAGTACCAGCACTTCTCTCATAACGGTCGCAAACCCGGGTCCCTATGGCTGAAAAAAGTACGTTATCCTGTACCATGTTTGTTACTACTTTATTCTTTTTTTCAAAATAACACATATTTCACTGCATTTCCCTACACTGACACACCACTAGGTTGCTTGCATATGACACCCGAGGATCACATATGCGTATTTTTACGTAACACAAAGGAAAACTACCTAATTATATCAAACTTTTAAAATTTTCTGAAATCGAAGTTTTATCTTATCTTCTGCAACGGGTTATTTTGATGCACCCTGTATATATATTTTCAATGTTAGAACAAAAAAAATGTTTTCATATTCTACACATCAGGATAGGTACGAAAGGCACAAATTAGCAGAAAAAGCATAAAATAATGAAGTTAGAAACATATATTCTATATGAGCGACTATAACCCTTACCTTTTCTATGAGATCACATGACGCACACCTTCTGTCAAAAATTGATTCCAATTACCACGGAGCTATTCAATTTTGTTTTAATTTTCTTATTTCACGTAAAAATGTTGGCTGGCAACCGCCTAACAATATATTATATGTCATTATGTGCATATTGAATTGTTACTAATTGTCGTGTATTATAATCTGTTTTGGTCTATATCTTAAGAACCATTTAACATATTTTCACGAAATAAAGCTCAAACTCGAGTACCAGCATTTCTCTCATAGAGGTCGCAAACCCGGGTCCCTATGGCTGAAAAAAAGTACCTTATCCTGTACCATGTTTGTTACTACTTTATTCGTTTTTTCAAAATAACGCATATTTCACTGCATTTCCCTACACTGACACACCACTAGGTTGCTTGCATATGACACCCGAGGATCACATATGCGTATTTTTACGTAACACAAAGAGAAACTACCTAATTCTATCAAACTTATATATTTTTCTGAAATCGAAGTCTTATTTTGTCTTCTGCAGCGCTATATTTTGATGCACTCTGTATATATATTTTCGATGTCAGAACAAAATATGTTGTTTTCATATTCTACACATCAGGATATGTACGAAAAGCACAAATTAGCAGAATAAAAATAAAATAATGAAGTTAGAAACATATATTCTACATGAACGACTTTAACCCTTACCTTTTCAATGAGATCACATGACGCACACCTTCTGTCGAAAATTGATTCCTATTACCACGGAGCTATTCAATTTTGTTTTAATTTTCTTATTTCACGTAAAAATGTTGGCTGGCAACCGCCTAACAATATATTATATGTCATTATGTGCATATTGAATTGTTACTAATTGTCGTGTATTATAATCTGTTTTGGTCTATATCTTAAGAACCATTTAACATATTTTCACGAAATAAAGCTCAAACTCGAGTACCAGCACTTCTCTCATAACGGTCGCAAACCCGGGTCCCTATGGCTGAAAAAAGTACGTTATCCTGTACCATGTTTGTTACTACTTTATTCTTTTTTTCAAAATAACACATATTTCACTGCATTTCCCTACACTGACACACCACTAGGTTGCTTGCATATGACACCCGAGGATCACATATGCGTATTTTTACGTAACACAAAGGAAAACTACCTAATTATATCAAACTTTTAAAATTTTCTGAAATCGAAGTTTTATCTTATCTTCTGCAACGGGTTATTTTGATGCACCCTGTATATATATTTTCAATGTTAGAACAAAAAAAATGTTTTCATATTCTACACATCAGGATAGGTACGAATGGCACAAATTAGCAGAAAAAGCATAAAATAATGAAGTTAGAAACATATATTCTATATGAGCGACTATAACCCTTACCTTTTCTATGAGATCACATGACGCACACCTTCTGTCAAAAATTGATTCCAATTACCACGGAGCTATTCAATTTTGTTTTAATTTTCTTATTTCACGTAAAAATGTTGGCTGGCAACCGCCTAACAATATATTATATGTCATTATGTGCATATTGAATTGTTACTAATTGTCGTGTATTATAATCTGTTTTGGTCTATATCTTAAGAACCATTTAACATATTTTCACGAAATAAAGCTCAAACTCGAGTACCAGCATTTCTCTCATAGAGGTCGCAAACCCGGGTCCCTATGGCTGAAAAAAAGTACCTTATCCTGTACCATGTTTGTTACTACTTTATTCGTTTTTTCAAAATAACGCATATTTCACTGCATTTCCCTACACTGACACACCACTAGGTTGCTTGCATATGACACCCGAGGATCACATATGCGTATTTTTACGTAACACAAAGAGAACCTACCTAATTCTATCAAACTTATATATTTTTCTGAAATCGAAGTCTTATTTTGTCTTCTGCAGCGCTATATTTTGATGCACTCTGTATATATATTTTCGATGTCAGAACAAAATATGTTGTTTTCATATTCTACACATCAGGATATGTACGAAAAGCACAAATTAGCAGAATAAAAATAAAATAATGAAGTTAGAAACATATATTCTACATGAACGACTTTAACCCTTACCTTTTCAATGAGATCACATGACGCACACCTTCTGTCGAAAATTGATTCCAATTACCACGGAGCTATTCAATTTTGTTTTAATTTTCTTATTTCACGTAAAAATGTTGGCTGGCAACCGCCTAACAATATATTATATGTCATTATGTGCATATTGAATTGTTACTAATTGTCGTGTATTATAATCTGTTTTGGTCTATATCTTAAGAACCATTTAACATATTTTCACGAAATAAAGCTCAAACTCGAGTACCAGCACTTCTCTCATAACGGTCGCAAACCCGGGTCCCTATGGCTGAAAAAAGTACGTTATCCTGTACCATGTTTGTTACTACTTTATTCTTTTTTTCAAAATAACACATATTTCACTGCATTTCCCTACACTGACACACCACTAGGTTGCTTGCATATGACACCCGAGGATCACATATGCGTATTTTTACGTAACACAAAGGAAAACTACCTAATTATATCAAACTTTTAAAATTTTCTGAAATCGAAGTTTTATCTTATCTTCTGCAACGGGTTATTTTGATGCACCCTGTATATATATTTTCAATGTTAGAACAAAAAAAATGTTTTCATATTCTACACATCAGGATAGGTACGAATGGCACAAATTAGCAGAAAAAGCATAAAATAATGAAGTTAGAAACATATATTCTATATGAGCGACTATAACCCTTACCTTTTCTATGAGATCACATGACGCACACCTTCTGTCAAAAATTGATTCCAATTACCACGGAGCTATTCAATTTTGTTTTAATTTTCTTATTTCACGTAAAAATGTTGGCTGGCAACCGCCTAACAATATATTATATGTCATTATGTGCATATTGAATTGTTACTAATTGTCGTGTATTATAATCAGTTTTGGTCTATATCTTAAGAACCATTTAACATATTTACACGAAATAAAGCTCAAACTCGAGTACCAGCACTTCTCTCATAGAGGTCGCAAACCCGGGTCCCTATGGCTGAAAAAAAGTACCTTATCCTGTACCATGTTTGTTACTACTTTATTCTTTTTTTCAAAATAACGCATATTTCACTGCATTTCCCTACACTGACACACCACTAGGTTGCTTGCATATGACACCCGAGGATCACATATGCGTATTTTTACGTAACACAAAGAGAAACTACCTAATTATATCAAACTTTTAAAATTTTCTGAAATCGAAGTTTTATCTTATCTTCTGCAACGGGTTATTTTGATGCACCCTGTATATATATTTTCAATGTTAGAACAAAAAAAATGTTTTCATATTCTACACATCAGGATAGGTACGAAAGGCACAAATTAGCAGAAAAAGCATAAAATAATGAAGTTAGAAACATATATTCTATATGAGCGACTATAACCCTTACCTTTTCTATGAGATCACATGACGCACACCTTCTGTCAAAAATTGATTCCAATTACCACGGAGCTATTCAATTTTGTTTTAATTTTCTTATTTCACGTAAAAATGTTGGCTGGCAACCGCCTAACAATATATTATATGTCATTATGTGCATATTGAATTGTTACTAATTGTCGTGTATTATAATCTGTTTTGGTCTATATCTTAAGAACCATTTAACATATTTTCACGAAATAAAGCTCAAACTCGAGTACCAGCACTTCTCTCATAGAGGTCGCAAACCCGGGTCCCTATGGCTGAAAAAAAGTACCTTATCCTGTACCATGTTTGTTACTACTTTATTCGTTTTTTCAAAATAACACATATTTCACTGCATTTCCCTACACTGACACACCACTAGGTTGCTTGCATATGACACCCGAGGATCACATATGCGTATTTTTACGTAACACAAAGAGAAACTACCTAATTATATCAAACTTTTAAAATTTTCTGAAATCGAAGTTTTATCTTATCTTCTGCAACGGGTTATTTTGATGCACCCTGTATATATATTTTCAATGTTAGAACAAAAAAAATGTTTTCATATTCTACACATCAGGATAGGTACGAATGGCACAAATTAGCAGAAAAAGCATAAAATAATGAAGTTAGAAACATATATTCTATATGAGCGACTATAACCCTTACCTTTTCTATGAGATCACATGACGCACACCTTCTGTCAAAAATTGATTCCAATTACCACGGAGCTATTCAATTTTGTTTTAGTTTTCTTATTTCACGTAAAAATGTTGGCTGGCAACCGCCTAACAATATATTATATGTCATTATGTGCATATTGAATTGTTACTAATTGTCGTGTATTAAAATCTGTTTTGGTCTATATCTTAAGAACCATTTAACATATTTACACGAAATAAAGCTCAAACTCGAGTACCAGCACTTCTCTCATAGAGGTCGCAAACCCGGGTCCCTATGGCTGAAAAAAAGTACCTTATCCTGTACCATGTTTGTTACTACTTTATTCTTTTTTTCAAAATAACGCATATTTCACTGCATTTCCCTACACTGACACACCACTAGGTTGCTTGCATATCACACCCGAGGATCACATATGCGTATTTTTACGTAACACAAAGAGAAACTACCTAATTCTATCAAACTTATATATTTTTCTGAAATCGAAGTGTTATTTTGTCTTCTGCAGCGCTATATTTTGATGCACCCTGTATATATATTTTCGATGTCAGAACAAAATATGTTGTTTTCATATTCTACATATCAGGATAGGTAGGAAAAGCACAAATTAGCAGAATAAAAATAAAATAATGAAGTTAGAAACATATATTCTACATGAACGACTTTAACCCTTACCTTTTCAATGAGATCACATGACGCACACCTTCTGTCGAAAATTGATTCCAATTACCACGGAGCTATTCAATTTTGTTTTAATTTTCTTATTTCACGTAAAAATGTTGGCTGGCAACCGCCTAACAATATATTATATGTCATTATGAGCATATTGAATTGTTACTAATTTTCGTGTATTATAATCTGTTTTGGTTCATATCTTAAGAACCATTTAACATATTTTCACGAAATAAAGCTCAAACTCGAGTACCAGCACTTATCTTATAGCGGTCGCAAACCCGGGTCCCTATGGCTGAAACAAAGTACCTTATTCTCTACCATGTTTGTTACTACTTTATTCTTTTTTTCAAAATAACGCATATTTCACTGCATTTCCCTACACTGACACACCACTAGGTTGCTTGCATATGACACCCGAGGATCACATATGCGTATTTTTACGTAACACAAAGAGAAACTACCAAATTATATCAAACTTTTAAAATTTTCTGAAATCGAAGTTTTATCTTATCTTCTGCAACGGGTTATTTTGATGCACCCTGTATATATATTTTCAATGTTAGAACAAAAAAAATGTTTTCATATTCTACACATCAGGATAGGTACGAAAGGCACAAATTAGCAGAAAAAGCATAAAATAATGAAGTTAGAAACATATATTCTATATGAGCGACTATAACCCTTACCTTTTCTATGAGATCACATGACGCACACCTTCTGTCAAAAATTGATTCCAATTACCACGGAGCTATTCAATTTTGTTTTAATTTTCTTATTTCACGTAAAAATGTTGGCTGGCAACCGCATAACAATATATTATATGTCATTATGTGCATATTGAATTGTTACTAATTGTCGTGTATTATAATCTGTTTTGGTCTATATCTTAAGAACCATTTAACATATTTTCACGAAATAAAGCTCAAACTCGAGTACCAGCATTTCTCTCATAGAGGTCGCAAACCCGGGTCGCTATGGCTGAAAAAAAGTACCTTATCCTGTACCATGTTTGTTACTACTTTATTCGTTTTTTCAAAATAACGCATATTTCACTGCATTTCCCTACACTGACACACCACTAGGTTGCTTGCATATGACACCCGAGGATCACATATGCGTATTTTTACGTAACACAAAGAGAAACTACCTAATTCTATCAAACTTATATATTTTTCTGAAATCGAAGTGTTATTTTGTCTTCTGCAGCGCTATATTTTGATGCACCCTGTATATATATTTTCGATGTCAGAACAAAATATGTTGTTTTCATATTCTACACATCAGGATAGGTAGGAAAAGCACAAATTAGCAGAATAAAAATAAAATAATGAAGTTAGAAACATATATTCTACATGAACGACTTTAACCCTTACCTTTTCAATGAGATCACATGACGCACACCTTCTGTCAAAAATTGATTCCAATTACCACGGAGCTATTCAATTTTGTTTTAATTTTCTTATTTCACGTAAAAATGTTGGCTGGCAACCGCCTAACAATATATTATATGTCATTATGTGCATATTGAATTGTTACTAATTGTCGTGTATTAAAATCTGTTTTGGTCTATATCTTAAGAACCATTTAACATATTTTCACGAAATAAAGCTCAAACTCGAGTACCAGCACTTCTCTCATAGCGGTCGCAAACCCGGGTCCCTATGGCTGAAACAAAGTACCTTATCCTCTACCGTGTTTGTTACTACTTTATTCTTTTTTTCAAAATAACGCATATTTCACTGCATTTCCATACACTGACACACCACTAGGTTGCTTGCATATGACACCCGAGGATCACATATGCGTATTTTTACGTAACACAAAGAGAAACTACCTAATTCTATCAAACTTATATATTTTTGTGAAATCGAAGTCTTATTTTGTCTTCTGCAGCGCTATATTTTGATGCACCCTGTATATATATTATCGATGTCAGAACAAAATATGTTGTTTTCATATTCTACACATCAGGATAGGTAGGAAAAGCACAAATTAGCAGAATAAAAATAAAATAATGAAGTTAGAAACATATATTCTACATGAACGACTTTAACCCTTACCTTTTCAATGAGATCACATGACGCACACCTTCTGTCAAAAATTGATTCCAATTACCACGGAGCTATTCAATTTTGTTTTAATTTTCTTATTTCACGTAAAAATGTTGGCTGGCAACCGCCTAACAATATGTCATTATGTGCATATTGAATTGTTACTAATTGTCGTGTATTATAATCTGTTTTGGTCTATATCTTAAGAACCATTTAACATATTTTCACGAAATAAAGCTCAAACTCGAGTACCAGCATTTCTCTCATAGAGGTCGCAAACCCGGGTCCCTATGGCTGAAAAAAAGTACCTTATCCTGTACCATGTTTGTTACTACTTTATTCTTTTTTTCAAAATAACACATATTTCACTGCCTTTCCCTACACTGACACACCACTAGGTTGCTTGCATATGACACCCGAGGATCACATATGCGTATTTTTACGTAACACAAAGAGAAACTACCTAATTCTATCAAACTTATATATTTTTCTGAAATCGAAGTGTTATTTTGTCTTCTGCAGCGCTATATTTTGATGCACTCTGTATATATATTTTCAATGTCAGAACAAAATATGTTGTTTTCATATTCTACACATCAGGATATGTACGAAAAGCACAAATTAGCAGAATAAAAATAAAATAATGAAGTTAGAAACATATATTCTACATGAACGACTTTAACCCTTACCTTTTCAATGAGATCACATGACGCACACCTTCTGTCGAAAATTGATTCAAATTACCACGGAGCTATTCAATTTTGTTTTAATTTTCTTATTTCACGTAAAAATGTTGGCTGGCAATCGCATAACAATATATTATATGTCATTATGTGCATATTGAATTGTTACTAATTGTAGTGTATTATAATCTGTTTTGGTCTATATCTTAAGAACCATTTAACATATTTTCACGAAATAAAGCTCAAACTCGAGTACCAGCACTTCTCTCATAACGGTCGCAAACCCGGGTCCCTATGGCTGAAAAAAAGTACGTTATCCTGTACCATGTTTGTTACTACTTTATTCTTCTTTTCAAAATAACACATATTTCACTGCATTTCCCTACACTGACACACCACTAGGTTGCTTGCATATGACACCCGAGGATCACATATGCGTATTTTTACGTAACACAAAGAGAAACTACCTAATTCTATCAAACTTATATATTTTTGTGAAATCGAAGTGTTATTTTGTCTTCTGCAGTGCTATATTATGATGCACCCTGTATATACCCGCTATATTTTCGATGTGAGAACAAAATATGTTGTTTTCATATTCTACACATCAGGATATGTTCGAAAAGCACAAATTAGAAGAATAAAAATAAAATAATGAAGTTAGAAACATATATTCTACATGAACGACTTTAACCCTTACCTTTTCAATGAGATCACATGACGCACACCTTCTGTCAAAAATTGATTCCAATTACCACGGAGCTATTCAATTTTGTTTTAATTTTCTTATTTCACGTAAAAATGTTGGCTGGCAATCGCCTAACAATATATTATATGTCATTATGTGCATATTGAATTGTTACTAATTGTCGTGTATTATAATCTGTTTTGGTCTATATCTTAAGAACCATTTAACATATTTTCACGAAATAAAGCTCAAACTCGAGTACCAGCACTTCTCTCATAGCGGTCGCAATCCCGGGTCCCTATGGCTGAAAAAAGTACCTTATCCTGTACCATGTTTGTTACTACTTTATTCTTTTTTTCAAAATAACGCATATTTCACTGCATTTCCCTACACTGACACACCACTAGGTTGCTTGCATATGACACCCGAGGATCACATATGCGTATTTTTACGTAACACAAAGAGAAACTACCTAATTCTATCAAACTTATATATTTTTCTGAAATCGAAGTGTTATTTTGTCTTCTGCAGCGCTATATTTTGATGCACCCTGTATATATATTTTCGATGTCAGAACAAAATATGTTGTTTTCATATTCTACACATCAGGATATGTACGAAAAGCAAAAATTAGCAGAATAAAAATAAAATAATGAAGTTAGAAACATATATTCTACATGAACGACTTTAACCCTTACCTTTTCAATGAGATCACATGACGCACACCTTCTGTCAAAAATTGATTCCAATTACCACGGAGCTATTCAATTTTGTTTTAATTTTCTTATTTCACGTAAAAATGTTGGCTGGCAACCGCCTAACAATATATTATATGTCATTATGAGCATATTGAATTGTTACTAATTTTCGTGTATTATAATCTGTTTTGGTTTATATCTTAAGAACCATTTAACATATTTTCACGAAATAAAGCTCAAACTCGAGTACCAGCACTTATCTTATAGCGGTCGCAAACCCGGGTCCCTATGGCTGAAACAAAAATACCTTATTCTCTACCATGTTCTTTACTACTTTATTCTTTTTTTCAAAATAACGCATATTTCACTGCATTTCCCTACACTGACACACCACTAAGTTGCTTGAATATGACACCCGAGGATCACATATGCGTATTTTTACGTAACACAAAGAGAAACTACCAAATTATATCAAACTTTTAAAATTTTCTGAAATCGAAGTTTTATCTTATCTTCTGCAACGGGTTATTTTGATGCACCCTGTATATATATTTTCAATGTTAGAACAAAAAAAATGTTTTCATATTCTACACATCAGGATAGGTACGAAAGGCACAAATTAGCAGAAAAAGCATAAAATAATGAAGTTAGAAACATATATTCTATATGAGCGACTATAACCCTTACCTTTTCTATGAGATCACATGACGCACACCTTCTGTCAAAAATTGATTCCAATTACCACGGAGCTATTCAATTTTGTTTTAATTTTCTTATTTCACGTAAAAATGTTGGCTGGCAACCGCATAACAATATATTATATGTCATTATGTGCATATTGAATTGTTACTAATTGTCGTGTATTATAATCTGTTTTGGTCTATATCTTAAGAACCATTTAACATATTTTCACGAAATAAAGCTCAAACTCGAGTACCAGCATTTCTCTCATAGAGGTCGCAAACCCGGGTCCCTATGGCTGAAAAATGTACCTTATCCTGTACCATGTTTGTTACTACTTTATTCGTTTTTTCAAAATAACGCATATTTCCCTGCATTTCCCTACACTGACACACCACTAGGTTGCTTGCATATGACACCCGAGGATCACATATGCGTATTTTTACGTAACACAAAGAGAAACTACCTAATTCTATCAAACTTATATATTTTTCTGAAATCGAAGTCTTATTTTGTCTTCTGCAGCGCTATATTTTGATGCACTCTGTATATATATTTTCGATGTCAGAACAAAATATGTTGTTTTCATATTCTACACATCAGGATATGTACGAAAAGCACAAATTAGCAGAATAAAAATAAAATAATGAAGTTAGAAACATATATTCTACATGAACGACTTTAACCCTTACCTTTTCAATGAGATCACATGACGCACATCTTCTGTCGAAAATTGATTCCAATTACCACGGAGCTATTCAAATTTGTTTTAATTTTCTTATTTCACGTAAAAATGTTGGCTGGCAACCGCCTAACAATATATTATATGTCATTATGTGCATATTGAATTGTTACTAATTGTCGTGTATTATAATCTGTTTTGGTCTATATCTTAAGAACCATTTAACATATTTTCACGAAATAAAGCTCAAACTCGAGTACCAGCACTTCTCTCATAACGGTCGCAAACCCGGGTCCCTATGGCTGAAAAAAAGTACGTTATCCTGTACCATGTTTGTTACTACTTTATTCTTTTTTTCAAAATAACACATATTTCACTGCATTTCCCTACACTGACACACCACTAGGTTGCTTGCATATGACACCCGAGGATCACATATGCGTATTTTTACGTAACACAAAGAGAAACTACCTAATTATATCAAACTTTTAAAATTTTCTGAAATCGAAGTTTTATTTTATCTTCTGCAACGGGTTATTTTGATGCACCCTGTATATATATTTTCAATGTTAGAACAAAAAAAATGTTTTCATATTCTACACATCAGGATAGGTACGAAAGGCACAAATTAGCAGAAAAAGCATAAAATAATGAAGTTAGAAACATATATTCTATATGAGCGACTATAACCCTTACCTTTTCTATGAGATCACATGACGCACACCTTCTGTCAAAAATTGATTCCAATTACCACGGAGCTATTCAATTTTGTTTTAATTTTCTTATTTCACGTAAAAATGTTGGCTGGCAACCGCCTAACAATATATTATATGTCATTATGTGCATATTGAATTGTTACTAATTGTCGTGTATTATAATCTGTTTTGGTCTATATCTTAAGAACCATTTAACATATTTTCACGAAATAAAGCTCAAACTCGAGTACCAGCACTTCTCTCATAGAGGTCGCAAACCCGGGTCCCTATGGCTGAAAAAAAGTACCTTATCCTGTACCATGTTTGTTACTACTTTATTCGTTTTTTCAAAATAACACATATTTCACTGCATTTCCCTACACTGACACACCACTAGGTTGCTTGCATATGACACCCGAGGATCACATATGCGTATTTTTACGTAACACAAAGAGAAACTACCTAATTATATCAAACTTTTAAAATTTTCTGAAATCGAAGTTTTATCTTATCTTCTGCAACGGGTTATTTTGATGCACCCTGTATATATATTTTCAATGTTAGAACAAAAAAAATGTTTTCATATTCTACACATCAGGATAGGTACGAATGGCACAAATTAGCAGAAAAAGCATAAAATAATGAAGTTAGAAACATATATTCTATATGAGCGACTATAACCCTTACCTTTTCTATGAGATCACATGACGCACACCTTCTGTCAAAAATTGATTCCAATTACCACGGAGCTATTCAATTTTGTTTTAGTTTTCTTATTTCACGTAAAAATGTTGGCTGGCAACCGCCTAACAATATATTATATGTCATTATGTGCATATTGAATTGTTACTAATTGTCGTGTATTAAAATCTGTTTTGGTCTATATCTTAAGAACCATTTAACATATTTACACGAAATAAAGCTCAAACTCGAGTACCAGCACTTCTCTCATAGAGGTCGCAAACCCGGGTCCCTATGGCTGAAAAAAAGTACCTTATCCTGTACCATGTTTGTTACTACTTTATTCTTTTTTTCAAAATAACGCATATTTCACTGCATTTCCCTACACTGACACACCACTAGGTTGCTTGCATATCACACCCGAGGATCACATATGCGTATTTTTACGTAACACAAAGAGAAACTACCTAATTCTATCAAACTTATATATTTTTCTGAAATCGAAGTGTTATTTTGTCTTCTGCAGCGCTATATTTTGATGCACCCTGTATATATATTTTCGATGTCAGAACAAAATATGTTGTTTTCATATTCTACATATCAGGATAGGTAGGAAAAGCACAAATTAGCAGAATAAAAATAAAATAATGAAGTTAGAAACATATATTCTACATGAACGACTTTAACCCTTACCTTTTCAATGAGATCACATGACGCACACCTTCTGTCGAAAATTGATTCCAATTACCACGGAGCTATTCAATTTTGTTTTAATTTTCTTATTTCACGTAAAAATGTTGGCTGGCAACCGCCTAACAATATATTATATGTCATTATGAGCATATTGAATTGTTACTAATTTTCGTGTATTATAATCTGTTTTGGTTCATATCTTAAGAACCATTTAACATATTTTCACGAAATAAAGCTCAAACTCGAGTACCAGCACTTATCTTATAGCGGTCGCAAACCCGGGTCCCTATGGCTGAAACAAAGTACCTTATTCTCTACCATGTTTGTTACTACTTTATTCTTTTTTTCAAAATAACGCATATTTCACTGCATTTCCCTACACTGACACACCACTAGGTTGCTTGCATATGACACCCGAGGATCACATATGCGTATTTTTACGTAACACAAAGAGAAACTACCAAATTATATCAAACTTTTAAAATTTTCTGAAATCGAAGTTTTATCTTATCTTCTGCAACGGGTTATTTTGATGCACCCTGTATATATATTTTCAATGTTAGAACAAAAAAAATGTTTTCATATTCTACACATCAGGATAGGTACGAAAGGCACAAATTAGCAGAAAAAGCATAAAATAATGAAGTTAGAAACATATATTCTATATGAGCGACTATAACCCTTACCTTTTCTATGAGATCACATGACGCACACCTTCTGTCAAAAATTGATTCCAATTACCACGGAGCTATTCAATTTTGTTTTAATTTTCTTATTTCACGTAAAAATGTTGGCTGGCAACCGCATAACAATATATTATATGTCATTATGTGCATATTGAATTGTTACTAATTGTCGTGTATTATAATCTGTTTTGGTCTATATCTTAAGAACCATTTAACATATTTTCACGAAATAAAGCTCAAACTCGAGTACCAGCATTTCTCTCATAGAGGTCGCAAACCCGGGTCGCTATGGCTGAAAAAAAGTACCTTATCCTGTACCATGTTTGTTACTACTTTATTCGTTTTTTCAAAATAACGCATATTTCACTGCATTTCCCTACACTGACACACCACTAGGTTGCTTGCATATGACACCCGAGGATCACATATGCGTATTTTTACGTAACACAAAGAGAAACTACCTAATTCTATCAAACTTATATATTTTTCTGAAATCGAAGTGTTATTTTGTCTTCTGCAGCGCTATATTTTGATGCACCCTGTATATATATTTTCGATGTCAGAACAAAATATGTTGTTTTCATATTCTACACATCAGGATAGGTAGGAAAAGCACAAATTAGCAGAATAAAAATAAAATAATGAAGTTAGAAACATATATTCTACATGAACGACTTTAACCCTTACCTTTTCAATGAGATCACATGACGCACACCTTCTGTCAAAAATTGATTCCAATTACCACGGAGCTATTCAATTTTGTTTTAATTTTCTTATTTCACGTAAAAATGTTGGCTGGCAACCGCCTAACAATATATTATATGTCATTATGTGCATATTGAATTGTTACTAATTGTCGTGTATTAAAATCTGTTTTGGTCTATATCTTAAGAACCATTTAACATATTTTCACGAAATAAAGCTCAAACTCGAGTACCAGCACTTCTCTCATAGCGGTCGCAAACCCGGGTCCCTATGGCTGAAACAAAGTACCTTATCCTCTACCGTGTTTGTTACTACTTTATTCTTTTTTTCAAAATAACGCATATTTCACTGCATTTCCATACACTGACACACCACTAGGTTGCTTGCATATGACACCCGAGGATCACATATGCGTATTTTTACGTAACACAAAGAGAAACTACCTAATTCTATCAAACTTATATATTTTTGTGAAATCGAAGTCTTATTTTGTCTTCTGCAGCGCTATATTTTGATGCACCCTGTATATATATTATCGATGTCAGAACAAAATATGTTGTTTTCATATTCTACACATCAGGATAGGTAGGAAAAGCACAAATTAGCAGAATAAAAATAAAATAATGAAGTTAGAAACATATATTCTACATGAACGACTTTAACCCTTACCTTTTCAATGAGATCACATGACGCACACCTTCTGTCAAAAATTGATTCCAATTACCACGGAGCTATTCAATTTTGTTTTAATTTTCTTATTTCACGTAAAAATGTTGGCTGGCAACCGCCTAACAATATGTCATTATGTGCATATTGAATTGTTACTAATTGTCGTGTATTATAATCTGTTTTGGTCTATATCTTAAGAACCATTTAACATATTTTCACGAAATAAAGCTCAAACTCGAGTACCAGCATTTCTCTCATAGAGGTCGCAAACCCGGGTCCCTATGGCTGAAAAAAAGTACCTTATCCTGTACCATGTTTGTTACTACTTTATTCTTTTTTTCAAAATAACGCATATTTCACTGCCTTTCCCTACACTGACACACCACTAGGTTGCTTGCATATGACACCCGAGGATCACATATGCGTATTTTTACGTAACACAAAGAGAAACTACCTAATTCTATCAAACTTATATATTTTTCTGAAATCGAAGTGTTATTTTGTCTTCTGCAGCGCTATATTTTGATGCACTCTGTATATATATTTTCAATGTCAGAACAAAATATGTTGTTTTCATATTCTACACATCAGGATATGTACGAAAAGCACAAATTAGCAGAATAAAAATAAAATAATGAAGTTAGAAACATATATTCTACATGAACGACTTTAACCCTTACCTTTTCAATGAGATCACATGACGCACACCTTCTGTCGAAAATTGATTCAAATTACCACGGAGCTATTCAATTTTGTTTTAATTTTCTTATTTCACGTAAAAATGTTGGCTGGCAATCGCATAACAATATATTATATGTCATTATGTGCATATTGAATTGTTACTAATTGTAGTGTATTATAATCTGTTTTGGTCTATATCTTAAGAACCATTTAACATATTTTCACGAAATAAAGCTCAAACTCGAGTACCAGCACTTCTCTCATAACGGTCGCAAACCCGGGTCCCTATGGCTGAAAAAAAGTACGTTATCCTGTACCATGTTTGTTACTACTTTATTCTTTTTTTCAAAATAACACATATTTCACTGCATTTCCCTACACTGACACACCACTAGGTTGCTTGCATATGACACCCGAGGATCACATATGCGTATTTTTACGTAACACAAAGAGAAACTACCTAATTCTATCAAACTTATATATTTTTGTGAAATCGAAGTGTTATTTTGTCTTCTGCAGTGCTATATTATGATGCACCCTGTATATACCCGCTATATTTTCGATGTGAGAACAAAATATGTTGTTTTCATATTCTACACATCAGGATATGTTCGAAAAGCACAAATTAGAAGAATAAAAATAAAATAATGAAGTTAGAAACATATATTCTACATGAACGACTTTAACCCTTACCTTTTCAATGAGATCACATGACGCACACCTTCTGTCAAAAATTGATTCCAATTACCACGGAGCTATTCAATTTTGTTTTAATTTTCTTATTTCACGTAAAAATGTTGGCTGGCAATCGCCTAACAATATATTATATGTCATTATGTGCATATTGAATTGTTACTAATTGTCGTGTATTATAATCTGTTTTGGTCTATATCTTAAGAACCATTTAACATATTTTCACGAAATAAAGCTCAAACTCGAGTACCAGCACTTCTCTCATAGCGGTCGCAAACCCGGGTCCCTATGGCTGAAAAAAGTACCTTATCCTGTACCATGTTTGTTACTACTTTATTCTTTTTTTCAAAATAACGCATATTTCACTGCATTTCCCTACACTGACACACCACTAGGTTGCTTGCATATGACACCCGAGGATCACATATGCGTATTTTTACGTAACACAAAGAGAAACTACCTAATTCTATCAAACTTATATATTTTTCTGAAATCGAAGTGTTATTTTGTCTTCTGCAGCGCTATATTTTGATGCACCCTGTATATATATTTTCGATGTCAGAACAAAATATGTTGTTTTCATATTCTACACATCAGGATATGTACGAAAAGCAAAAATTAGCAGAATAAAAATAAAATAATGAAGTTAGAAACATATATTCTACATGAACGACTTTAACCCTTACCTTTTCAATGAGATCACATGACGCACACCTTCTGTCAAAAATTGATTCCAATTACCACGGAGCTATTCAATTTTGTTTTAATTTTCTTATTTCACGTAAAAATGTTGGCTGGCAACCGCCTAACAATATATTATATGTCATTATGAGCATATTGAATTGTTACTAATTTTCGTGTATTATAATCTGTTTTGGTTTATATCTTAAGAACCATTTAACATATTTTCACGAAATAAAGCTCAAACTCGAGTACCAGCACTTATCTTATAGCGGTCGCAAACCCGGGTCCCTATGGCTGAAACAAAGTACCTTATTCTCTACCATGTTCTTTACTACTTTATTCTTTTTTTCAAAATAACGCATATTTCACTGCATTTCCCTACACTGACACACCACTAAGTTGCTTGAATATGACACCCGAGGATCACATATGCGTATTTTTACGTAACACAAAGAGAAACTACCAAATTATATCAAACTTTTAAAATTTTCTGAAATCGAAGTTTTATCTTATCTTCTGCAACGGGTTATTTTGATGCACCCTGTATATATATTTTCAATGTTAGAACAAAAAAAATGTTTTCATATTCTACACATCAGGATAGGTACGAAAGGCACAAATTAGCAGAAAAAGCATAAAATAATGAAGTTAGAAACATATATTCTATATGAGCGACTATAACCCTTACCTTTTCTATGAGATCACATGACGCACACCTTCTGTCAAAAATTGATTCCAATTACCACGGAGCTATTCAATTTTGTTTTAATTTTCTTATTTCACGTAAAAATGTTGGCTGGCAACCGCATAACAATATATTATATGTCATTATGTGCATATTGAATTGTTACTAATTGTCGTGTATTATAATCTGTTTTGGTCTATATCTTAAGAACCATTTAACATATTTTCACGAAATAAAGCTCAAACTCGAGTACCAGCATTTCTCTCATAGAGGTCGCAAACCCGGGTCCCTATGGCTGAAAAATGTACCTTATCCTGTACCATGTTTGTTACTACTTTATTCGTTTTTTCAAAATAACGCATATTTCCCTGCATTTCCCTACACTGACACACCACTAGGTTGCTTGCATATGACACCCGAGGATCACATATGCGTATTTTTACGTAACACAAAGAGAAACTACCTAATTCTATCAAACTTATATATTTTTCTGAAATCGAAGTCTTATTTTGTCTTCTGCAGCGCTATATTTTGATGCACTCTGTATATATATTTTCGATGTCAGAACAAAATATGTTGTTTTCATATTCTACACATCAGGATATGTACGAAAAGCACAAATTAGCAGAATAAAAATAAAATAATGAAGTTAGAAACATATATTCTACATGAACGACTTTAACCCTTACCTTTTCAATGAGATCACATGACGCACACCTTCTGTCGAAAATTGATTCCAATTACCACGGAGCTATTCAAATTTGTTTTAATTTTCTTATTTCACGTAAAAATGTTGGCTGGCAACCGCCTAACAATATATTATATGTCATTATGTGCATATTGAATTGTTACTAATTGTCGTGTATTATAATCTGTTTTGGTCTATATCTTAAGAACCATTTAACATATTTTCACGAAATAAAGCTCAAACTCGAGTACCAGCACTTCTCTCATAACGGTCGCAAACCCGGGTCCCTATGGCTGAAAAAAAGTACGTTATCCTGTACCATGTTTGTTACTACTTTATTCTTTTTTTCAAAATAACACATATTTCACTGCATTTCCCTACACTGACACACCACTAGGTTGCTTGCATATGACACCCGAGGATCACATATGCGTATTTTTACGTAACACAAAGAGAAACTACCTAATTATATCAAACTTTTAAAATTTTCTGAAATCGAAGTTTTATTTTATCTTCTGCAACGGGTTATTTTGATGCACCCTGTATATATATTTTCAATGTTAGAACAAAAAAATGTTTTCATATTCTACACATCAGGATAGGTACGAATGGCACAAATTAGCAGGAAAAGCATAAAATAATGAAGTTAGAAACATATATTCTATATGAGCGACTATAACACTTACCTTTTCTATGAGATCACATGACGCACACCTTCTGTCAAAAATTGATTCCAATTACCACGGAGCTATTCAATTTTGTTTTAATTTTCTTATTTCACGTAAAAATGTTGGCTGGCAACCGCCTAACAATATATTATATGTCATTATGTGCATATTGAATTGTTACTAATTGTCGTGTATTATAATCTGTTTTGGTCTATATCTTAAGAACCATTTAACATATTTACACGAAATAAAGCTCAAACTCGAGTACCAGCACTTCTCTCATAGAGGTCGCAAACCCGGGTCCCTATGGCTGAAAAAAAGTACCTTATCCTGTACCATGTTTGTTACTACTTTATTCTTTTTTTCAAAATAACGCATATTTCACTGCATTTCCATACACTGACACACCACTAGGTTGCTTGCATATGACACCCGAGGATCACATATGCGTATTTTTACGTAACACAAAGAGAAACTACCTAATTCTATCAAACTTATATATTTTTGTGAAATCGAAGTGTTATTTTGTCTTCTGCAGCGCTATATTTTGATGCACCCTGTATATATATTATCGATGTCAGAACAAAATATGTTGTTTTCATATTCTACACATCAGGATAGGTAGGAAAAGCACAAATTAGCAGAATAAAAATAAAATAATGAAGTTAGAAACATATATTCTACATGAACGACTTTAACCCTTACCTTTTCAATGAGATCACATGACGCACACCTTCTGTCAAAAATTGATTCCAATTACCACGGAGCTATTCAATTTTGTTTTAATTTTCTTATTTCACGTAAAAATGTTGGCTGGCAACCGCCTAACAATATGTCATTATGTGCATATTGAATTGTTACTAATTGTCGTGTATTATAATCTGTTTTGGTCTATATCTTAAGAACCATTTAACATATTTTCACGAAATAAAGCTCAAACTCGAGTACCAGCATTTCTCTCATAGAGGTCGCAAACCCGGGTCCCTATGGCTGAAAAGAAGTACCTTATCCTGTACCATGTTTGTTACTACTTTATTCTTTTTTTCAAAATAACGCATATTTCACTGCCTTTCCCTACACTGACACACCACTAGGTTGCTTGCATATGACACCCGAGGATCACATATGCGTATTTTTACGTAACACAAAGAGAAACTACCTAATTCTATCAAACTTATATATTTTTCTGAAATCGAAGTGTTATTTTGTCTTCTGCAGCGCTATATTTTGATGCACTCTGTATATATATTTTCAATGTCAGAACAAAATATGTTGTTTTCATATTCTACACATCAGGATATGTACGAAAAGCACAAATTAGCAGAATAAAAATAAAATAATGAAGTTAGAAACATATATTCTACATGAACGACTTTAACCCTTACCTTTTCAATGAGATCACATGACGCACACCTTCTGTCGAAAATTGATTCAAATTACCACGGAGCTATTCAATTTTGTTTTAATTTTCTTATTTCACGTAAAAATGTTGGCTGGCAACCGCATAACAATATATTATATGTCATTATGTGCATATTGAATTGTTACTAATTGTAGTGTATTATAATCTGTTTTGGTCTATATCTTAAGAACCATTTAACATATTTTCACGAAATAAAGCTCAAACTCGAGTACCAGCACTTCTCTCATAACGGTCGCAAACCCGGGTCCCTATGGCTGAAAAAAAGTACGTTATCCTGTACCATGTTTGTTACTACTTTATTCTTCTTTTCAAAATAACACATATTTCACTGCATTTCCCTACACTGACACACCACTAGGTTGCTTGCATATGACACCCGAGGATCACATATGCGTATTTTTACGTAACACAAAGAGAAACTACCTAATTCTATCAAACTTATATATTTTTGTGAAATCGAAGTGTTATTTTGTCTTCTGCAGTGCTATATTATGATGCACCCTGTATATACCCGCTATATTTTCGATGTGAGAACAAAATATGTTGTTTTCATATTCTACACATCAGGATATGTTCGAAAAGCACAAATTAGCAGAATAAAAATAAAATAATGAAGTTAGAAACATATATTCTACATGAACGACTTTAACCCTTACCTTTTCAATGAGATCACATGACGCACACCTTCTGTCAAAAATTGATTCCAATTACCACGGAGCTATTCAATTTTGTTTTAATTTTCTTATTTCACGTAAAAATGTTGGCTGGCAATCGCCTAACAATATATTATATGTCATTATGTGCATATTGAATTGTTACTAATTGTCGTGTATTATAATCTGTTTTGGTCTATATCTTAAGAACCATTTAACATATTTTCACGAAATAAAGCTCAAACTCGAGTACCAGCACTTCTCTCATAGCGGTCGCAAACCCGGGTCCCTATGGCTGAAAAAAGTACCTTATCCTGTACCATGTTTGTTACTACTTTATTCTTTTTTTCAAAATAACGCATATTTCACTGCATTTCCCTACACTGACACACCACTAGGTTGCTTGCATATGACACCCGAGGATCACATATGCGTATTTTTACGTAACACAAAGAGAAACTACCTAATTTTATCAAACTTATATATTTTTCTGAAATCGAAGTGTTATTTTGTCTTCTGCAGCGCTATATTTTGATGCACCCTGTATATATATTTTCGATGTCAGAACAAAATATGTTGTTTTCATATTCTACACATCAGGATATGTACGAAAAGCAAAAATTAGCAGAATAAAAATAAAATAATGAAGTTAGAAACATATATTCTACATGAACGACTTTAACCCTTACCTTTTCAATGAGATCACATGACGCACACCTTCTGTCAAAAATTGATTCCAATTACCACGGAGCTATTCAATTTTGTTTTAATTTTCTTATTTCACGTAAAAATGTTGGCTGGCAACCGCCTAACAATATATTATATGTCATTATGAGCATATTGAATTGTTACTAATTTTCGTGTATTATAATCTGTTTTGGTTTATATCTTAAGAACCATTTAACATATTTTCACGAAATAAAGCTCAAACTCGAGTACCAGCACTTATCTTATAGCGGTCGCAAACCCGGGTCCCTATGGCTGAAACAAAGTACCTTATTCTCTACCATGTTCTTTACTACTTTATTCTTTTTTTCAAAATAACGCATATTTCACTGCATTTCCCTACACTGACACACCACTAAGTTGCTTGCATATGACACCCGAGGATCACATATGCGTATTTTTACGTAACACAAAGAGAAACTACCAAATTATATCAAACTTTTAAAATTTTCTGAAATCGAAGTTTTATCTTATCTTCTGCAACGGGTTATTTTGATGCACCCTGTATATATATTTTCAATGTTAGAACAAAAAAAATGTTTTCATATTCTACACATCAGGATAGGTACGAAAGGCACAAATTAGCAGAAAAAGCATAAAATAATGAAGTTAGAAACATATATTCTATATGAGCGACTATAACCCTTACCTTTTCTATGAGATCACATGACGCACACCTTCTGTCAAAAATTGATTCCAATTACCACGGAGCTATTCAATTTTGTTTTAATTTTCTTATTTCACGTAAAAATGTTGGCTGGCAACCGCATAACAATATATTATATGTCATTATGTGCATATTGAATTGTTACTAATTGTCGTGTATTATAATCTGTTTTGGTCTATATCTTAAGAACCATTTAACATATTTTCACGAAATAAAGCTCAAACTCGAGTACCAGCATTTCTCTCATAGAGGTCGCAAACCCGGGTCCCTATGGCTGAAAAATGTACCTTATCCTGTACCATGTTTGTTACTACTTTATTCGTTTTTTCAAAATAACGCATATTTCCCTGCATTTCCCTACACTGACACACAACTAGGTTGCTTGCATATGACACCCGAGGATCACATATGCGTATTTTTACGTAACACAAAGAGAAACTACCTAATTCTATCAAACTTATATATTTTTCTGAAATCGAAGTCTTATTTTGTCTTCTGCAGCGCTATATTTTGATGCACTCTGTATATATATTTTCGATGTCAGAACAAAATATGTTGTTTTCATATTCTACACATCAGGATATGTACGAAAAGCACAAATTAGCAGAATAAAAATAAAATAATGAAGTTAGAAACATATATTCTACATGAACGACTTTAACCCTTACCTTTTCAATGAGATCACATGACGCACACCTTCTGTCGAAAATTGATTCCAATTACCACGGAGCTATTCAATTTTGTTTTAATTTTCTTATTTCACGTAAAAATGTTGGCTGGCAACCGCCTAACAATATATTATATGTCATTATGTGCATATTGAATTGTTACTAATTGTCGTGTATTATAATCTGTTTTGGTCTATATCTTAAGAACCATTTAACATATTTTCACGAAATAAAGCTCAAACTCGAGTACCAGCACTTCTCTCATAACGGTCGCAGACCCGGGTCCCTATGGCTGAAAAAAAGTACCTTATCCTGTACCATGTTTGTTACTACTTTATTCTTTTTTTCAAAATAACACATATTTCACTGCATTTCCCTACACTGACACACTACTAGGTTGCTTGCATATGACACCCGAGGATCACATATGCGTATTTTTACGTAACACAAAGAGAAACTACCTAATTATATCAAACTTTTAAAATTTTCTGAAATCGAAGTTTTATCTTATCTTCTGCAACGGGTTATTTTGATGCACCCTGTATACATATTTTCAATGTTAGAACAAAAAAATGTTTTCATATTCTACACATCAGGATAGGTACGAATGGCACAAATTAGCAGGAAAAGCATAAAATAATGAAGTTAGAAACATATATTCTATATGAGCGACTATAACCCTTACCTTTTCTATGAGATCACATGACGCACACCTTCTGTCAAAAATTGATTCCAATTACCACGGAGCTATTCAATTTTGTTTTAATTTTCTTATTTCACGTAAAAATGTTGGCTGGCAACCGCCTAACAATATATTATATGTCATTATGTGCATATTGAATTGTTACTAATTGTCGTGTATTATAATCTGTTTTGGTCTATATCTTAAGAACCATTTAACATATTTACACGAAATAAAGCTCAAAGTCGAGTACCAGCACTTCTCTCATAGAGGTCGCAAACCCGGGTCCCTATGGCTGAAAAAAAGTACCTTATCCTGTACCATGTTTGTTACTACTTTATTCTTTTTTTCAAAATAACGCATATTTCACTGCATTTCCCTACACTGACACACCACTAGGTTGCTTGCATATCACACCCGAGGATCACATATGCGTATTTTTACGTAACACAAAGAGAAACTACCTAATTCTATCAAACTTATATATTTTTCTGAAATCGAAGTGTTATTTTGTCTTCTGCAGCGCTATATTTTGATGCACCCTGTATATATATTTTCGATGTCAGAACAAAATATGTTGTTTTCATATTCTACACATCAGGATAGGTAGGAAAAGCACAAATTAGCAGATTAAAAATAAAATAATGAAGTTAGAAACATATATTCTACATGAACGACTTTAACCCTTACCTTTTCAATGAGATCACATGACGCACACCTTCTGTCAAAAATTGATTCCAATTACCACGGAGCTATTCAATTTTGTTTTAATTTTCTTATTTCACGTAAAAATGTTGGCTGGCAACCGCCTAACAATATATTATATGTCATTATGTGCATATTGAATTGTTACTAATTGTCGTGTATTAAAATCTGTTTTGGTCTATATCTTAAGAACCATTTAACATATTTTCACGAAATAAAGCTCAAACTCGAGTACCAGCACTTCTCTCATAGCGGTCGCAAACCCGGGTCCCTATGGCTGAAACAAAGTACCTTATTCTCTACCATGTTTGTTACTACTTTATTCTTTTTTTCAAAATAACGCATATTTCATTGCATTTCCATACACTGACACACCACTAGGTTGCTTGCATATGACACCCGAGGATCACATATGCGTATTTTTACGTAACACAAAGAGAAACTACCTAATTCTATCAAACTTATATATTTTTCTGAAATCGAAGTGTTATTTTGTCTTCTGCAGCGCTATATTTTGATGCACCCTGTATATATATTATCGATGTCAGAACAAAATATGTTGTTTTCATATTCTACACATCAGGATAGGTAGGAAAAGCACAAATTAGCAGAATAAAAATAAAATAATGAAGTTAGAAACATATATTCTACATGAACGACTTTAACCCTTACCTTTTCAATGAGATCACATGACGCACACCTTCTGTCAAAAATTGATTCCAATTACCACGGAGCTATTCAATTTTGTTTTAATTTTCTTATTTCACGTAAAAATGTTGGCTGGCAACCGCCTAACAATATGTCATTATGTGCATATTGAATTGTTACTAATTGTCGTGTATTATAATCTGTTTTGGTCTATATCTTAAGAACCATTTAACATATTTTCACGAAATAAAGCTCAAACTCGAGTACCAGCATTTCTCTCATAGAGGTCGCAAACCCGGGTCCCTATGGCTGAAAAAAAGTACCTTATCCTGTACCATGTTTGTTACTACTTTATTCTTTTTTTCAAAATAACGCATATTTCACTGCATTTCCCTACACTGACACACCACTAGGTTGCTTGCATATGACACCCGAGGATCACATATGCGTATTTTTACGTAACACAAAGAGAAACTACCTAATTCTATCAAACTTATATATTTTTCTGAAATCGAAGTCTTATTTTGTCTTCTGCAGCGCTATATTTTGATGCACTCTGTATATATATTTTCAATGTCAGAACAAAATATGTTGTTTTCATATTCTACACATCAGGATATGTACGAAAAGCACAAATTAGCAGAATAAAAATAAAATAATGAAGTTAGAAACATATATTCTACATGAACGACTTTAACCCTTACCTTTTCAATGAGATCACATGACGCACACCTTCTGTCGAAAATTGATTCAAATTACCACGGAGCTATTCAATTTTGTTTTAATTTTCTTATTTCACGTAAAAATGTTGGCTGGCAACCGCCTAACAATATATTATATGTCATTATGTGCATATTGAATTGTTACTAATTGTCGTGTATTATAATCTGTTTTGGTCTATATCTTAAGAACCATTTAACATATTTTCACGAAATAAAGCTCAAACTCGAGTACCAGCACTTCTCTCATAACGGTCGCAAACCCGGGTCCCTATGGCTGAAAAAAAGTACGTTATCCTGTACCATGTTTGTTACTACTTTATTCTTCTTTTCAAAATAACACATATTTCACTGCATTTCCCTACACTGACACACCACTAGGTTGCTTGCATATGACACCCGAGGATCACATATGCGTATTTTTACGTAACACAAAGAGAAACTACCTAATTCTATCAAACTTATATATTTTTGTGAAATCGAAGTGTTATTTTGTCTTCTGCAGTGCTATATTATGATGCACCCTGTATATACCCGCTATATTTTCGATGTGAGAACAAAATATGTTGTTTTCATATTCTACACATCAGGATATGTTCGAAAAGCACAAATTAGAAGAATAAAAATAAAATAATGAAGTTAGAAACATATATTCTACATGAACGACTTTAACCCTTACCTTTTCAATGAGATCACATGACGCACACCTTCTGTCAAAAATTGATTCCAATTACCACGGAGCTATTCAATTTTGTTTTAATTTTCTTATTTCACGTAAAAATGTTGGCTGGCAACCGCCTAACAATATATTATATGTCATTATGTGCATATTGAATTGTTACTAATTGTCGTGTATTATAATCTGTTTTGGTCTATATCTTAAGAACCATTTAACATATTTTCACGAAATAAAGCTCAAACTCGAGTACCAGCACGTCTCTCATAGCGGTCGCAAACCCGGGTCCCTATGGCTGAAAAAAAGTACCTTATCCTGTACCAAGTTTGTTACTACTTTATTCTTTTTTTCAAAATAACGCATATTTCACTGCATTTCCCTACACTGACACACCACTAGGTTGCTTGCATATGACACCCGAGGATCACATATGCGTATTTTTACGTAACACAAAGAGAAACTACCTAATTCTATCAAACTTATATATTTTTCTGAAATCGAAGTGTTATTTTGTCTTCTGCAGCGCTATATTTTGATGCACCCTGTATATATATTATCGATGTCAGAACAAAATATGTTGTTTTCATATTCTACACATCAGGATAGGTAGGAAAAGCACAAATTAGCAGAATAAAAATAAAATAATGAAGTTAGAAACATATATTCTACATGAACGACTTTAACCCTTACCTTTTCAATGAGATCACATGACGCACACCTTCTGTCAAAAATTGATTCCAATTACCACGGAGCTATTCAATTTTGTTTTAATTTTCTTATTTCACGTAAAAATGTTGGCTGGCAACCGCCTAACAATATGTCATTATGTGCATATTGAATTGTTCCTAATTGTCGTGTATTATAATCTGTTTTGGTCTATATCTTAAGAACCATTTAACATATTTTCACGAAATAAAGCTCAAACTCGAGTACCAGCATTTCTCTCATAGAGGTCGCAAACCCGGGTCCCTATGGCTGAAAAAAAGTACCTTATCCTGTACCATGTTTGTTACTACTTTATTCTTTTTTTCAAAATAACGCATATTTCACTGCATTTCCCTACACTGACACACCACTAGGTTGCTTGCATATGACACCCGAGGATCACATATGCGTATTTTTACGTAACACAAAGAGAAACTACCTAATTCTATCAAACTTATATATTTTTCTGAAATCGAAGTCTTATTTTGTCTTCTGCAGCGCTATATTTTGATGCACTCTGTATATATATTTTCAATGTCAGAACAAAATATGTTGTTTTCATATTCTACACATCAGGATAGGTAGGAAAAGCACAAATTAGCAGAATAAAAATAAAATAATGAAGTTAGAAACATATATTCTACATGAACGACTTTAACCCTTACCTTTTCAATGAGATCACATGACGCACACCTTCTGTCGAAAATTGATTCCAATTACCACGGAGCTATTCAATTTTGTTTTAATTTTCTTATTTCACGTAAAAATGTTGGCTGGCAACCGCCTAACAATATATTATATGTCATTATGAGCATATTGAATTGTTACTAATTTTCGTGTATTATAATCTGTTTTGGTTCATATCTTAAGAACCATTTAACATATTTTCACGAAATAAAGCTCAAACTCGAGTACCAGCACTTATCTTATAGCGGTCGCAAACCCGGGTCCCTATGGCTGAAACAAAGTACCTTATTCTCTACCATGTTTGTTACTACTTTATTCTTTTTTTCAAAATAACGCATATTTCACTGCATTTCCCTACACTGACACACCACTAGGTTGCTTGCATATGACACCCGAGGATCACATATGCGTATTTTTACGTAACACAAAGAGAAACTACCAAATTATATCAAACTTTTAAAATTTTCTGAAATCGAAGTTTTATCTTATCTTCTGCAACGGGTTATTTTGATGCACCCTGTATATATATTTTCAATGTTAGAACAAAAAAAATGTTTTCATATTCTACACATCAGGATAGGTACGAAAGGCACAAATTAGCAGAAAAAGCATAAAATAATGAAGTTAGAAACATATATTCTATATGAGCGACTATAACCCTTACCTTTTCTATGAGATCACATGACGCACACCTTCTGTCAAAAATTGATTCCAATTACCACGGAGCTATTCAATTTTGTTTTAATTTTCTTATTTCACGTAAAAATGTTGGCTGGCAACCGCATAACAATATATTATATGTCATTATGTGCATATTGAATTGTTACTAATTGTCGTGTATTATAATCTGTTTTGGTCTATATCTTAAGAACCATTTAACATATTTTCACGAAATAAAGCTCAAACTCGAGTACCAGCATTTCTCTCATAGAGGTCGCAAACCCGGGTCGCTATGGCTGAAAAAAAGTACCTTATCCTGTACCATGTTTGTTACTACTTTATTCGTTTTTTCAAAATAACGCATATTTCACTGCATTTCCCTACACTGACACACCACTAGGTTGCTTGCATATGACACCCGAGGATCACATATGCGTATTTTTACGTAACACAAAGAGAAACTACCTAATTCTATCAAACTTATATATTTTTCTGAAATCGAAGTGTTATTTTGTCTTCTGCAGCGCTATATTTTGATGCACCCTGTATATATATTTTCGATGTCAGAACAAAATATGTTGTTTTCATATTCTACACATCAGGATAGGTAGGAAAAGCACAAATTAGCAGAATAAAAATAAAATAATGAAGTTAGAAACATATATTCTACATGAACGACTTTAACCCTTACCTTTTCAATGAGATCACATGACGCACACCTTCTGTCAAAAATTGATTCCAATTACCACGGAGCTATTCAATTTTGTTTTAATTTTCTTATTTCACGTAAAAATGTTGGCTGGCAACCGCCTAACAATATATTATATGTCATTATGTGCATATTGAATTGTTACTAATTGTCGTGTATTAAAATCTGTTTTGGTCTATATCTTAAGAACCATTTAACATATTTTCACGAAATAAAGCTCAAACTCGAGTACCAGCACTTCTCTCATAGCGGTCGCAAACCCGGGTCCCTATGGCTGAAACAAAGTACCTTATCCTCTACCATGTTTGTTACTACTTTATTCTTTTTTTCAAAATAACGCATATTTCACTGCATTTCCATACACTGACACACCACTAGGTTGCTTGCATATGACACCCGAGGATCACATATGCGTATTTTTACGTAACACAAAGAGAAACTACCTAATTCTATCAAACTTATATATTTTTGTGAAATCGAAGTGTTATTTTGTCTTCTGCAGCGCTATATTTTGATGCACCCTGTATATATATTATCGATGTCAGAACAAAATATGTTGTTTTCATATTCTACACATCAGGATAGGTAGGAAAAGCACAAATTAGCAGAATAAAAATAAAATAATGAAGTTAGAAACATATATTCTACATGAACGACTTTAACCCTTACCTTTTCAATGAGATCACATGACGCACACCTTCTGTCAAAAATTGATTCCAATTACCACGGAGCTATTCAATTTTGTTTTAATTTTCTTATTTCACGTAAAAATGTTGGCTGGCAACCGCCTAACAATATGTCATTATGTGCATATTGAATTGTTACTAATTGTCGTGTATTATAATCTGTTTTGGTCTATATCTTAAGAACCATTTAACATATTTTCACGAAATAAAGCTCAAACTCGAGTACCAGCATTTCTCTCATAGAGGTCGCAAACCCGGGTCCCTATGGCTGAAAAAAAGTACCTTATCCTGTACCATGTTTGTTACTACTTTATTCTTTTTTTCAAAATAACGCATATTTCACTGCCTTTCCCTACACTGACACACCACTAGGTTGCTTGCATATGACACCCGAGGATCACATATGCGTATTTTTACGTAACACAAAGAGAAACTACCTAATTCTATCAAACTTATATATTTTTCTGAAATCGAAGTGTTATTTTGTCTTCTGCAGCGCTATATTTTGATGCACTCTGTATATATATTTTCAATGTCAGAACAAAATATGTTGTTTTCATATTCTACACATCAGGATATGTACGAAAAGCACAAATTAGCAGAATAAAAATAAAATAATGAAGTTAGAAACATATATTCTACATGAACGACTTTAACCCTTACCTTTTCAATGAGATCACATGACGCACACCTTCTGTCGAAAATTGATTCAAATTACCACGGAGCTATTCAATTTTGTTTTAATTTTCTTATTTCACGTAAAAATGTTGGCTGGCAATCGCATAACAATATATTATATGTCATTATGTGCATATTGAATTGTTACTAATTGTAGTGTATTATAATCTGTTTTGGTCTATATCTTAAGAACCATTTAACATATTTTCACGAAATAAAGCTCAAACTCGAGTACCAGCACTTATCTTATAGCGGTCGCAAACCCGGGTCCCTATGGCTGAAACAAAGTACCTTATTCTCTACCATGTTCTTTACTACTTTATTCTTTTTTTCAAAATAACGCATATTTCACTGCATTTCCCTACACTGACACACCACTAAGTTGCTTGCATATGACACCCGAGGATCACATATGCGTATTTTTACGTAACACAAAGAGAAACTACCAAATTATATCAAACTTTTAAAATTTTCTGAAATCGAAGTTTTATCTTATCTTCTGCAACGGGTTATTTTGATGCACCCTGTATATATATTTTCAATGTTAGAACAAAAAAAATGTTTTCATATTCTACACATCAGGATAGGTACGAAAGGCACAAATTAGCAGAAAAAGCATAAAATAATGAAGTTAGAAACATATATTCTATATGAGCGACTATAACCCTTACCTTTTCTATGAGATCACATGACGCACACCTTCTGTCAAAAATTGATTCCAATTACCACGGAGCTATTCAATTTTGTTTTAATTTTCTTATTTCACGTAAAAATGTTGGCTGGCAACCGCATAACAATATATTATATGTCATTATGTGCATATTGAATTGTTACTAATTGTCGTGTATTATAATCTGTTTTGGTCTATATCTTAAGAACCATTTAACATATTTTCACGAAATAAAGCTCAAACTCGAGTACCAGCATTTCTCTCATAGAGGTCGCAAACCCGGGTCCCTATGGCTGAAAAATGTACCTTATCCTGTACCATGTTTGTTACTACTTTATTCGTTTTTTCAAAATAACGCATATTTCCCTGCATTTCCCTACACTGACACACCACTAGGTTGCTTGCATATGACACCCGAGGATCACATATGCGTATTTTTACGTAACACAAAGAGAAACTACCTAATTCTATCAAACTTATATATTTTTCTGAAATCGAAGTCTTATTTTGTCTTCTGCAGCGCTATATTTTGATGCACTCTGTATATATATTTTCGATGTCAGAACAAAATATGTTGTTTTCATATTCTACACATCAGGATATGTACGAAAAGCACAAATTAGCAGAATAAAAATAAAATAATGAAGTTAGAAACATATATTCTACATGAACGACTTTAACCCTTACCTTTTCAATGAGATCACATGACGCACACCTTCTGTCGAAAATTGATTCCAATTACCACGGAGCTATTCAATTTTGTTTTAATTTTCTTATTTCACGTAAAAATGTTGGCTGGCAACCGCCTAACAATATATTATATGTCATTATGTGCATATTGAATTGTTACTAATTGTCGTGTATTATAATCTGTTTTGGTCTATATCTTAAGAACCTTTTAACATATTTTCACGAAATAAAGCTCAAACTCGAGTACCAGCACTTCTCTCATAACGGTCGCAAACCCGGGTCCCTATGGCTGAAAAAAGTACGTTATCCTGTACCATGTTTGTTACTACTTTATTCTTTTTTTCAAAATAACACATATTTCACTGCATTTCCCTACACTGACACACCACTAGGTTGCTTGCATATGACACCCGAGGATCACATATGCGTATTTTTACGTAACACAAAGAGAAACTACCTAATTATATCAAACTTTTAAAATTTTCTGAAATCGAAGTTTTATCTTATCTTCTGCAACGGGTTATTTTGATGCACCCTGTATATATATTTTCAATGTTAGAACAAAAAAATGTTTTCATATTCTACACATCAGGATAGGTACGAATGGCACAAATTAGCAGGAAAAGCATAAAATAATGAAGTTAGAAACATATATTCTATATGAGCGACTATAACCCTTACCTTTTCTATGAGATCACATGACGCACACCTTCTGTCAAAAATTGATTCCAATTACCACGGAGCTATTCAATTTTGTTTTAATTTTCTTATTTCACGTAAAAATGTTGGCTGGCAACCGCCTAACAATATATTATATGTCATTATGTGCATATTGAATTGTTACTAATTGTCGTGTATTATAATCTGTTTTGGTCTATATCTTAAGAACCATTTAACATATTTACACGAAATAAAGCTCAAACTCGAGTACCAGCACTTCTCTCATAGAGGTCGCAAACCCGGGTCCCTATGGCTGAAAAAAAGTACCTTATCCTGTACCATGTTTGTTACTACTTTATTCTTTTTTTCAAAATAACGCATATTTCACTGCATTTCCATACACTGACACACCACTAGGTTGCTTGCATATGACACCCGAGGATCACATATGCGTATTTTTACGTAACACAAAGAGAAACTACCTAATTCTATCAAACTTATATATTTTTGTGAAATCGAAGTGTTATTTTGTCTTCTGCAGCGCTATATTTTGATGCACCCTGTATATATATTATCGATGTCAGAACAAAATATGTTGTTTTCATATTCTACACATCAGGATAGGTAGGAAAAGCACAAATTAGCAGAATAAAAATAAAATAATTAAGTTAGAAACATATATTCTACATGAACGACTTTAACCCTTACCTTTTCAATGAGATCACATGACGCACACCTTCTGTCAAAAATTGATTCCAATTACCACGGAGCTATTCAATTTTGTTTTAATTTTCTTATTTCACGTAAAAATGTTGGCTGGCAACCGCCTAACAATATGTCATTATGTGCATATTGAATTGTTACTAATTGTCGTGTATTATAATCTGTTTTGGTCTATATCTTAAGAACCATTTAACATATTTTCACGAAATAAAGCTCAAACTCGAGTACCAGAATTTCTCTCATAGAGGTCGCAAACCCGGGTCCCTATGGCTGAAAAAAAGTACCTTATCCTGTACCATGTTTGTTACTACTTTATTCTTTTTTTCAAAATAACGCATATTTCACTGCCTTTCCCTACACTGACACACCACTAGGTTGCTTGCATATGACACCCGAGGATCACATATGCGTATTTTTACGTAACACAAAGAGAAACTACCTAATTCTATCAAACTTATATATTTTTCTGAAATCGAAGTGTTATTTTGTCTTCTGCAGCGCTATATTTTGATGCACTCTGTATATATATTTTCAATGTCAGAACAAAATATGTTGTTTTCATATTCTACACATCAGGATATGTACGAAAAGCACAAATTAGCAGAATAAAAATAAAATAATGAAGTTAGAAACATATATTCTACATGAACGACTTTAACCCTTACCTTTTCAATGAGATCACATGACGCACACCTTCTGTCGAAAATTGATTCAAATTACCACGGAGCTATTCAATTTTGTTTTAATTTTCTTATTTCACGTAAAAATGTTGGCTGGCAACCGCATAACAATATATTATATGTCATTATGTGCATATTGAATTGTTACTAATTGTAGTGTATTATAATGTGTTTTGGTCTATATCTTAAGAACCATTTAACATATTTTCACGAAATAAAGCTCAAACTCGAGTACCAGCACTTCTCTCATAACGGTCGCAAACCCGGGTCCCTATGGCTGAAAAAAAGTACGTTATCCTGTACCATGTTTGTTACTACTTTATTCTTCTTTTCAAAATAACACATATTTCACTGCATTTCCCTACACTGACACACCACTAGGTTGCTTGCATATGACACCCGAGGATCACATATGCGTATTTTTACGTAACACAAAGAGAAACTACCTAATTCTATCAAACTTATATATTTTTGTGAAATCGAAGTGTTATTTTGTCTTCTGCAGTGCTATATTATGATGCACCCTGTATATACCCGCTATATTTTCGATGTGAGAACAAAATATGTTGTTTTCATATTCTACACATCAGGATATGTTCGAAAAGCACAAATTAGAAGAATAAAAATAAAATAATGAAGTTAGAAACATATATTCTACATGAACGACTTTAACCCTTACCTTTTCAATGAGATCACATGACGCACACCTTCTGTCAAAAATTGATTCCAATTACCACGGAGCTATTCAATTTTGTTTTAATTTTCTTATTTCACGTAAAAATGTTGGCTGGCAATCGCCTAACAATATATTATATGTCATTATGTGCATATTGAATTGTTACTAATTGTCGTGTATTATAATCTGTTTTGGTCTATATCTTAAGAACCATTTAACATATTTTCACGAAATAAAGCTCAAACTCGAGTACCAGCACTTCTCTCATAGCGGTCGCAAACCCGGGTCCCTATGGCTGAAAAAAGTACCTTATCCTGTACCATGTTTGTTACTACTTTATTCTTTTTTTCAAAATAACGCATATTTCACTGCATTTCCCTACACTGACACACCACTAGGTTGCTTGCATATGACACCCGAGGATCACATATGCGTATTTTTACGTAACACAAAGAGAAACTACCTAATTCTATCAAACTTATATATTTTTCTGAAATCGAAGTGTTATTTTGTCTTCTGCAGCGCTATATTTTGATGCACCCTGTATATATATTTTCGATGTCAGAACAAAATATGTTGTTTTCATATTCTACACATCAGGATATGTACGAAAAGCAAAAATTAGCAGAATAAAAATAAAATAATGAAGTTAGAAACATATATTCTACATGAACGACTTTAACCCTTACCTTTTCAATGAGATCACATGACGCACACCTTCTGTCAAAAATTGATTCCAATTACCACGGAGCTATTCAATTTTGTTTTAATTTTCTTATTTCACGTAAAAATGTTGGCTGGCAACCGCCTAACAATATATTATATGTCATTATGAGCATATTGAATTGTTACTAATTTTCGTGTATTATAATCTGTTTTGGTTTATATCTTAAGAACCATTTAACATATTTTCACGAAATAAAGCTCAAACTCGAGTACCAGCACTTATCTTATAGCGGTCGCAAACCCGGGTCCCTATGGCTGAAACAAAGTACCTTATTCTCTACCATGTTCTTTACTACTTTATTCTTTTTTTCAAAATAACGCATATTTCACTGCATTTCCCTACACTGACACACCACTAAGTTGCTTGCATATGACACCCGAGAATCACATATGCGTATTTTTACGTAACACAAAGAGAAACTACCAAATTATATCAAACTTTTAAAATTTTCTGAAATCGAAGTTTTATCTTATCTTCTGCAACGGGTTATTTTGATGCACCCTGTATATATATTTTCAATGTTAGAACAAAAAAAATGTTTTCATATTCTACACATCAGGATAGGTACGAAAGGCACAAATTAGCAGAAAAAGCATAAAATAATGAAGTTAGAAACATATATTCTATATGAGCGACTATAACCCTTACCTTTTCTATGAGATCACATGACGCACACCTTCTGTCAAAAATTGATTCCAATTACCACGGAGCTATTCAATTTTGTTTTAATTTTCTTATTTCACGTAAAAATGTTGGCTGGCAACCGCATAACAATATATTATATGTCATTATGTGCATATTGAATTGTTACTAATTGTCGTGTATTATAATCTGTTTTGGTCTATATCTTAAGAACCATTTAACATATTTTCACGAAATAAAGCTCAAACTCGAGTACCAGCATTTCTCTCATAGAGGTCGCAAACCCGGGTCCCTATGGCTGAAAAATGTACCTTATCCTGTACCATGTTTGTTACTACTTTATTCGTTTTTTCAAAATAACGCATATTTCCCTGCATTTCCCTACACTGACACACAACTAGGTTGCTTGCATATGACACCCGAGGATCACATATGCGTATTTTTACGTAACACAAAGAGAAACTACCTAATTCTATCAAACTTATATATTTTTCTGAAATCGAAGTCTTATTTTGTCTTCTGCAGCGCTATATTTTGATGCACTCTGTATATATATTTTCGATGTCAGAACAAAATATGTTGTTTTCATATTCTACACATCAGGATATGTACGAAAAGCACAAATTAGCAGAATAAAAATAAAATAATGAAGTTAGAAACATATATTCTACATGAACGACTTTAACCCTTACCTTTTCAATGAGATCACATGACGCACACCTTCTGTCGAAAATTGATTCCAATTACCACGGAGCTATTCAATTTTGTTTTAATTTTCTTATTTCACGTAAAAATGTTGGCTGGCAACCGCCTAACAATATATTATATGTCATTATGTGCATATTGAATTGTTACTAATTGTCGTGTATTATAATCTGTTTTGGTCTATATCTTAAGAACCATTTAACATATTTTCACGAAATAAAGCTCAAACTCGAGTACCAGCACTTCTCTCATAACGGTCGCAAACCCGGGTCCCTATGGCTGAAAAAAAGTACGTTATCCTGTACCATGTTTGTTACTACTTTATTCTTTTTTTCAAAATAACACATATTTCACTGCATTTCCCTACACTGACACACCACTAGGTTGCTTGCATATGACACCCGAGGATCACATATGCGTATTTTTACGTAACACAAAGAGAAACTACCTAATTATATCAAACTTTTAAAATTTTCTGAAATCGAAGTTTTATCTTATCTTCTGCAACGGGTTATTTTGATGCACCCTGTATATATATTTTCAATGTTAGAACAAAAAAATGTTTTCATATTCTACACATCAGGATAGGTACGAATGGCACAAATTAGCAGGAAAAGCATAAAATAATGAAGTTAGAAACATATATTCTATATGAGCGACTATAACCCTTACCTTTTCTATGAGATCACATGACGCACACCTTCTGTCAAAAATTGATTCCAATTACCACGGAGCTATTCAATTTTGTTTTAATTTTCTTATTTCACGTAAAAATGTTGGCTGGCAACCGCCTAACAATATATTATATGTCATTATGTGCATATTGAATTGTTACTAATTGTCGTGTATTATAATCTGTTTTGGTCTATATCTTAAGAACCATTTAACATATTTACACGAAATAAAGCTCAAACTCGAGTACCAGCACTTCTCTCATAGAGGTCGCAAACCCGGGTCCCTATGGCTGAAAAAAAGTACCTTATCCTGTACCATGTTTGTTACTACTTTATTCTTTTTTTCAAAATAACGCATATTTCACTGCATTTCCCTACACTGACACACCACTAGGTTGCTTGCATATCACACCCGAGGATCACATATGCGTATTTTTACGTAACACAAAGAGAAACTACCTAATTCTATCAAACTTATATATTTTTCTGAAATCGAAGTGTTATTTTGTCTTCTGCAGCGCTATATTTTGATGCACCCTGTATATATATTTTCGATGTCAGAACAAAATATGTTGTTTTCATATTCTACACATCAGGATAGGTAGGAAAAGCACAAATTAGCAGAATAAAAATAAAATAATGAAGTTAGAAACATATATTCTACATGAACGACTTTAACCCTTACCTTTTCAATGAGATCACATGACGCACACCTTCTGTCAAAAATTGATTCCAATTACCACGGAGCTATTCAATTTTGTTTTAATTTTCTTATTTCACGTAAAAATGTTGGCTGGCAACCGCATAACAATATATTATATGTCATTATGTGCATATTGAATTGTTACTAATTGTAGTGTATTATAATGTGTTTTGGTCTATATCTTAAGAACCATTTAACATATTTTCACGAAATAAAGCTCAAACTCGAGTACCAGCACTTCTCTCATAACGGTCGCAAACCCGGGTCCCTATGGCTGAAAAAAAGTACGTTATCCTGTACCATGTTTGTTACTACTTTATTCTTCTTTTCAAAATAACACATATTTCACTGCATTTCCCTACACTGACACACCACTAGGTTGCTTGCATATGACACCCGAGGATCACATATGCGTATTTTTACGTAACACAAAGAGAAACTACCTAATTCTATCAAACTTATATATTTTTGTGAAATCGAAGTGTTATTTTGTCTTCTGCAGTGCTATATTATGATGCACCCTGTATATACCCGCTATATTTTCGATGTGAGAACAAAATATGTTGTTTTCATATTCTACACATCAGGATATGTTCGAAAAGCACAAATTAGAAGAATAAAAATAAAATAATGAAGTTAGAAACATATATTCTACATGAACGACTTTAACCCTTACCTTTTCAATGAGATCACATGACGCACACCTTCTGTCAAAAATTGATTCCAATTACCACGGAGCTATTCAATTTTGTTTTAATTTTCTTATTTCACGTAAAAATGTTGGCTGGCAATCGCCTAACAATATATTATATGTCATTATGTGCATATTGAATTGTTACTAATTGTCGTGTATTATAATCTGTTTTGGTCTATATCTTAAGAACCATTTAACATATTTTCACGAAATAAAGCTCAAACTCGAGTACCAGCACTTCTCTCATAGCGGTCGCAAACCCGGGTCCCTATGGCTGAAAAAAGTACCTTATCCTGTACCATGTTTGTTACTACTTTATTCTTTTTTTCAAAATAACGCATATTTCACTGCATTTCCCTACACTGACACACCACTAGGTTGCTTGCATATGACACCCGAGGATCACATATGCGTATTTTTACGTAACACAAAGAGAAACTACCTAATTCTATCAAACTTATATATTTTTCTGAAATCGAAGTGTTATTTTGTCTTCTGCAGCGCTATATTTTGATGCACCCTGTATATATATTTTCGATGTCAGAACAAAATATGTTGTTTTCATATTCTACACATCAGGATATGTACGAAAAGCAAAAATTAGCAGAATAAAAATAAAATAATGAAGTTAGAAACATATATTCTACATGAACGACTTTAACCCTTACCTTTTCAATGAGATCACATGACGCACACCTTCTGTCAAAAATTGATTCCAATTACCACGGAGCTATTCAATTTTGTTTTAATTTTCTTATTTCACGTAAAAATGTTGGCTGGCAACCGCCTAACAATATATTATATGTCATTATGAGCATATTGAATTGTTACTAATTTTCGTGTATTATAATCTGTTTTGGTTTATATCTTAAGAACCATTTAACATATTTTCACGAAATAAAGCTCAAACTCGAGTACCAGCACTTATCTTATAGCGGTCGCAAACCCGGGTCCCTATGGCTGAAACAAAGTACCTTATTCTCTACCATGTTCTTTACTACTTTATTCTTTTTTTCAAAATAACGCATATTTCACTGCATTTCCCTACACTGACACACCACTAAGTTGCTTGCATATGACACCCGAGAATCACATATGCGTATTTTTACGTAACACAAAGAGAAACTACCAAATTATATCAAACTTTTAAAATTTTCTGAAATCGAAGTTTTATCTTATCTTCTGCAACGGGTTATTTTGATGCACCCTGTATATATATTTTCAATGTTAGAACAAAAAAAATGTTTTCATATTCTACACATCAGGATAGGTACGAAAGGCACAAATTAGCAGAAAAAGCATAAAATAATGAAGTTAGAAACATATATTCTATATGAGCGACTATAACCCTTACCTTTTCTATGAGATCACATGACGCACACCTTCTGTCAAAAATTGATTCCAATTACCACGGAGCTATTCAATTTTGTTTTAATTTTCTTATTTCACGTAAAAATGTTGGCTGGCAACCGCATAACAATATATTATATGTCATTATGTGCATATTGAATTGTTACTAATTGTCGTGTATTATAATCTGTTTTGGTCTATATCTTAAGAACCATTTAACATATTTTCACGAAATAAAGCTCAAACTCGAGTACCAGCATTTCTCTCATAGAGGTCGCAAACCCGGGTCCCTATGGCTGAAAAATGTACCTTATCCTGTACCATGTTTGTTACTACTTTATTCGTTTTTTCAAAATAACGCATATTTCCCTGCATTTCCCTACACTGACACACAACTAGGTTGCTTGCATATGACACCCGAGGATCACATATGCGTATTTTTACGTAACACAAAGAGAAACTACCTAATTCTATCAAACTTATATATTTTTCTGAAATCGAAGTCTTATTTTGCCTTCTGCAGCGCTATATTTTGATGCACTCTGTATATATATTTTCGATGTCAGAACAAAATATGTTGTTTTCATATTCTACACATCAGGATATGTACGAAAAGCACAAATTAGCAGAATAAAAATAAAATAATGAAGTTAGAAACATATATTCTACATGAACGACTTTAACCCTTACCTTTTCAATGAGATCACATGACGCACACCTTCTGTCGAAAATTGATTCCAATTACCACGGAGCTATTCAATTTTGTTTTAATTTTCTTATTTCACGTAAAAATGTTGGCTGGCAACCGCCTAACAATATATTATATGTCATTATGTGCATATTGAATTGTTACTAATTGTCGTGTATTATAATCTGTTTTGGTCTATATCTTAAGAACCATTTAACATATTTTCACGAAATAAAGCTCAAACTCGAGTACCAGCACTTCTCTCATAACGGTCGCAAACCCGGGTCCCTATGGCTGAAAAAAAGTACGTTATCCTGTACCATGTTTGTTACTACTTTATTCTTTTTTTCAAAATAACACATATTTCACTGCATTTCCCTACACTGACACACCACTAGGTTGCTTGCATATGACACCCGAGGATCACATATGCGTATTTTTACGTAACACAAAGAGAAACTACCTAATTATATCAAACTTTTAAAATTTTCTGAAATCGAAGTTTTATCTTATCTTCTGCAACGGGTTATTTTGATGCACCCTGTATATATATTTTCAATGTTAGAACAAAAAAATGTTTTCATATTCTACACATCAGGATAGGTACGAATGGCACAAATTAGCAGGAAAAGCATAAAATAATGAAGTTAGAAACATATATTCTATATGAGCGACTATAACCCTTACCTTTTCTATGAGATCACATGACGCACACCTTCTGTCAAAAATTGATTCCAATTACCACGGAGCTATTCAATTTTGTTTTAATTTTCTTATTTCACGTAAAAATGTTGGCTGGCAACCGCCTAACAATATATTATATGTCATTATGTGCATATTGAATTGTTACTAATTGTCGTGTATTATAATCTGTTTTGGTCTATATCTTAAGAACCATTTAACATATTTACACGAAATAAAGCTCAAACTCGAGTACCAGCACTTCTCTCATAGAGGTCGCAAACCCGGGTCCCTATGGCTGAAAAAAAGTACCTTATCCTGTACCATGTTTGTTACTACTTTATTCTTTTTTTCAAAATAACGCATATTTCACTGCATTTCCCTACACTGACACACCACTAGGTTGCTTGCATATCACATCCGAGGATCACATATGCGTATTTTTACGTAACACAAAGAGAAACTACCTAATTCTATCAAACTTATATATTTTTCTGAAATCGAAGTGTTATTTTGTCTTCTGCAGCGCTATATTTTGATGCACCCTGTATATATATTTTCGATGTCAGAACAAAATATGTTGTTTTCATATTCTACACATCAGGATAGGTAGGAAAAGCACAAATTAGCAGAATAAAAATAAAATAATGAAGTTAGAAACATATATTCTACATGAACGACTTTAACCCTTACCTTTTCAATGAGATCACATGACGCACACCTTCTGTCAAAAATTGATTCCAATTACCACGGAGCTATTCAATTTTGTTTTAATTTTCTTATTTCACGTAAAAATGTTGGCTGGCAACCGCCTAACAATATATTATATGTCATTATGTGCATATTGAATTGTTACTAATTGTCGTGTATTAAAATCTGTTTTGGTCTATATCTTAAGAACCATTTAACATATTTTCACGAAATAAAGCTCAAACTCGAGTACCAGCACTTCTCTCATAGCGGTCGCAAACCCGGGTCCCTATGGCTGAAACAAAGTACCTTATTCTCTACCATGTTTGTTACTACTTTATTCTTTTTTTCAAAATAACGCATATTTCATTGCATTTCCATACACTGACACACCACTAGGTTGCTTGCATATGACACCCGAGGATCACATATGCGTATTTTTACGTAACACAAAGAGAAACTACCTAATTCTATCAAACTTATATATTTTTCTGAAATCGAAGTGTTATTTTGTCTTCTGCAGCGCTATATTTTGATGCACCCTGTATATATATTATCGATGTCAGAACAAAATATGTTGTTTTCATATTCTACACATCAGGATAGGTAGGAAAAGCACAAATTAGCAGAATAAAAATAAAATAATGAAGTTAGAAACATATATTCTACATGAACGACTTTAACCCTTACCTTTTCAATGAGATCACATGACGCACACCTTCTGTCAAAAATTGATTCCAATTACCACGGAGCTATTCAATTTTGTTTTAATTTTCTTATTTCACGTAAAAATGTTGGCTGGCAACCGCCTAACAATATGTCATTATGTGCATATTGAATTGTTACTAATTGTCGTGTATTATAATCTGTTTTGGTCTATATCTTAAGAACCATTTAACATATTTTCACGAAATAAAGCTCAAACTCGAGTACCAGCATTTCTCTCATAGAGGTCGCAAACCCGGGTCCCTATGGCTGAAAAAAAGTACCTTATCCTGTACCATGTTTGTTACTACTTTATTCTTTTTTTCAAAATAACGCATATTTCACTGCATTTCCCTACACTGACACACCACTAGGTTGCTTGCATATGACACCCGAGGATCACATATGCGTATTTTTACGTAACACAAAGAGAAACTACCTAATTCTATCAAACTTATATATTTTTCTGAAATCGAAGTCTTATTTTGTCTTCTGCAGCGCTATATTTTGATGCACTCTGTATATATATTTTCAATGTCAGAACAAAATATGTTGTTTTCATATTCTACACATCAGGATATGTACGAAAAGCACAAATTAGCAGAATAAAAATAAAATAATGAAGTTAGAAACATATATTCTACATGAACGACTTTAACCCTTACCTTTTCAATGAGATCACATGACGCACACCTTCTGTCGAAAATTTATTCAAATTACCACGGAGCTATTCAATTTTGTTTTAATTTTCTTATTTCACGTAAAAATGTTGGCTGGCAACCGCCTAACAATATATTATATGTCATTATGTGCATATTGAATTGTTACTAATTGTCGTGTATTATAATCTGTTTTGGTCTATATCTTAAGAACCATTTAACATATTTTCACGAAATAAAGCTCAAACTCGAGTACCAGCACTTCTCTCATAACGGTCGCAAACCCGGGTCCCTATGGCTGAAAAAAAGTACGTTATCCTGTACCATGTTTGTTACTACTTTATTCTTCTTTTCAAAATAACACATATTTCACTGCATTTCCCTACACTGACACACCACTAGGTTGCTTGCATATGACACCCGAGGATCACATATGCGTATTTTTACGTAACACAAAGAGAAACTACCTAATTCTATCAAACTTATATATTTTTGTGAAATCGAAGTGTTATTTTGTCTTCTGCAGTGCTATATTATGATGCACCCTGTATATACCCGCTATATTTTCGATGTGAGAACAAAATATGTTGTTTTCATATTCTACACATCAGGATATGTTCGAAAAGCACAAATTAGAAGAATAAAAATAAAATAATGAAGTTAGAAACATATATTCTACATGAACGACTTTAACCCTTACCTTTTCAATGAGATCACATGACGCACACCTTCTGTCAAAAATTGATTCCAATTACCACGGAGCTATTCAATTTTGTTTTAATTTTCTTATTTCACGTAAAAATGTTGGCTGGCAATCGCCTAACAATATATTATATGTCATTATGTGCATATTGAATTGTTACTAATTGTCGTGTATTATAATCTGTTTTGGTCTATATCTTAAGAACCATTTAACATATTTTCACGAAATAAAGCTCAAACTCGAGTACCAGCACTTCTCTCATAGCGGTCGCAAACCCGGGTCCCTATGGCTGAAAAAAGTACCTTATCCTGTACCATGTTTGTTACTACTTTATTCTTTTTTTCAAAATAACGCATATTTCACTGCATTTCCCTACACTGACACACCACTAGGTTGCTTGCATATGACACCCGAGGATCACATATGCGTATTTTTACGTAACACAAAGAGAAACTACCTAATTCTATCAAACTTATATATTTTTCTGAAATCGAAGTGTTATTTTGTCTTCTGCAGCGCTATATTTTGATGCACCCTGTATATATATTTTCGATGTCAGAACAAAATATGTTGTTTTCATATTCTACACATCAGGATATGTACGAAAAGCAAAAATTAGCAGAATAAAAATAAAATAATGAAGTTAGAAACATATATTCTACATGAACGACTTTAACCCTTACCTTTTCAATGAGATCACATGACGCACACCTTCTGTCAAAAATTGATTCCAATTACCACGGAGCTATTCAATTTTGTTTTAATTTTCTTATTTCACGTAAAAATGTTGGCTGGCAACCGCCTAACAATATATTATATGTCATTATGAGCATATTGAATTGTTACTAATTTTCGTGTATTATAATCTGTTTTGGTTTATATCTTAAGAACCATTTAACATATTTTCACGAAATAAAGCTCAAACTCGAGTACCAGCACTTATCTTATAGCGGTCGCAAACCCGGGTCCCTATGGCTGAAACAAAGTACCTTATTCTCTACCATGTTCTTTACTACTTTATTCTTTTTTTCAAAATAACGCATATTTCACTGCATTTCCCTACACTGACACACCACTAAGTTGCTTGCATATGACACCCGAGAATCACATATGCGTATTTTTACGTAACACAAAGAGAAACTACCAAATTATATCAAACTTTTAAAATTTTCTGAAATCGAAGTTTTATCTTATCTTCTGCAACGGGTTATTTTGATGCACCCTGTATATATATTTTCAATGTTAGAACAAAAAAAATGTTTTCATATTCTACACATCAGGATAGGTACGAAAGGCACAAATTAGCAGAAAAAGCATAAAATAATGAAGTTAGAAACATATATTCTATATGAGCGACTATAACCCTTACCTTTTCTATGAGATCACATGACGCACACCTTCTGTCAAAAATTGATTCCAATTACCACGGAGCTATTCAATTTTGTTTTAATTTTCTTATTTCACGTAAAAATGTTGGCTGGCAACCGCATAACAATATATTATATGTCATTATGTGCATATTGAATTGTTACTAATTGTCGTGTATTATAATCTGTTTTGGTCTATATCTTAAGAACCATTTAACATATTTTCACGAAATAAAGCTCAAACTCGAGTACCAGCATTTCTCTCATAGAGGTCGCAAACCCGGGTCCCTATGGCTGAAAAATGTACCTTATCCTGTACCATGTTTGTTACTACTTTATTCGTTTTTTCAAAATAACGCATATTTCCCTGCATTTCCCTACACTGACACACAACTAGGTTGCTTGCATATGACACCCGAGGATCACATATGCGTATTTTTACGTAACACAAAGAGAAACTACCTAATTCTATCAAACTTATATATTTTTCTGAAATCGAAGTCTTATTTTGTCTTCTGCAGCGCTATATTTTGATGCACTCTGTATATATATTTTCGATGTCAGAACAAAATATGTTGTTTTCATATTCTACACATCAGGATATGTACGAAAAGCACAAATTAGCAGAATAAAAATAAAATAATGAAGTTAGAAACATATATTCTACATGAACGACTTTAACCCTTACCTTTTCAATGAGATCACATGACGCACACCTTCTGTCGAAAATTGATTCCAATTACCACGGAGCTATTCAATTTTGTTTTAATTTTCTTATTTCACGTAAAAATGTTGGCTGGCAACCGCCTAACAATATATTATATGTCATTATGTGCATATTGAATTGTTACTAATTGTCGTGTATTATAATCTGTTTTGGTCTATATCTTAAGAACCATTTAACATATTTTCACGAAATAAAGCTCAAACTCGAGTACCAGCACTTCTCTCATAACGGTCGCAAACCCGGGTCCCTATGGCTGAAAAAAAGTACGTTATCCTGTACCATGTTTGTTACTACTTTATTCTTTTTTTCAAAATAACACATATTTCACTGCATTTCCCTACACTGACACACCACTAGGTTGCTTGCATATGACACCCGAGGATCACATATGCGTATTTTTACGTAACACAAAGAGAAACTACCTAATTATATCAAACTTTTAAAATTTTCTGAAATCGAAGTTTTATCTTATCTTCTGCAACGGGTTATTTTGATGCACCCTGTATATATATTTTCAATGTTAGAACAAAAAAATGTTTTCATATTCTACACATCAGGATAGGTACGAATGGCACAAATTAGAAGGAAAAGCATAAAATAATGAAGTTAGAAACATATATTCTATATGAGCGACTATAACCCTTACCTTTTCTATGAGATCACATGACGCACACCTTCTGTCAAAAATTGATTCCAATTACCACGGAGCTATTCAATTTTGTTTTAATTTTCTTATTTCACGTAAAAATGTTGGCTGGCAACCGCCTAACAATATATTATATGTCATTATGTGCATATTGAATTGTTACTAATTGTCGTGTATTATAATCTGTTTTGGTCTATATCTTAAGAACCATTTAACATATTTACACGAAATAAAGCTCAAACTCGAGTACCAGCACTTCTCTCATAGAGGTCGCAAACCCGGGTCCCTATGGCTGAAAAAAAGTACCTTATCCTGTACCATGTTTGTTACTACTTTATTCTTTTTTTCAAAATAACGCATATTTCACTGCATTTCCCTACACTGACACACCACTAGGTTGCTTGCATATCACACCCGAGGATCACATATGCGTATTTTTACGTAACACAAAGAGAAACTACCTAATTCTATCAAACTTATATATTTTTCTGAAATCGAAGTGTTATTTTGTCTTCTGCAGCGCTATATTTTGATGCACCCTGTATATATATTTTCGATGTCAGAACAAAATATGTTGTTTTCATATTCTACACATCAGGATAGGTAGGAAAAGCACAAATTAGCAGAATAAAAATAAAATAATGAAGTTAGAAACATATATTCTACATGAACGACTTTAACCCTTACCTTTTCAATGAGATCACATGACGCACACCTTCTGTCAAAAATTGATTCCAATTACCACGGAGCTATTCAATTTTGTTTTAATTTTCTTATTTCACGTAAAAATGTTGGCTGGCAACCGCATAACAATATATTATATGTCATTATGTGCATATTGAATTGTTACTAATTGTAGTGTATTATAATGTGTTTTGGTCTATATCTTAAGAACCATTTAACATATTTTCACGAAATAAAGCTCAAACTCGAGTACCAGCACTTCTCTCATAACGGTCGCAAACCCGGGTCCCTATGGCTGAAAAAAAGTACGTTATCCTGTACCATGTTTGTTACTACTTTATTCTTCTTTTCAAAATAACACATATTTCACTGCATTTCCCTACACTGACACACCACTAGGTTGCTTGCATATGACACCCGAGGATCACATATGCGTATTTTTACGTAACACAAAGAGAAACTACCTAATTCTATCAAACCTATATATTTTTGTGAAATCGAAGTGTTATTTTGTCTTCTGCAGTGCTATATTATGATGCACCCTGTATATACCCGCTATATTTTCGATGTGAGAACAAAATATGTTGTTTTCATATTCTACACATCAGGATATGTTCGAAAAGCACAAATTAGAAGAATAAAAATAAAATAATGAAGTTAGAAACATATATTCTACATGAACGACTTTAACCCTTACCTTTTCAATGAGATCACATGACGCACACCTTCTGTCAAAAATTGATTCCAATTACCACGGAGCTATTCAATTTTGTTTTAATTTTCTTATTTCACGTAAAAATGTTGGCTGGCAATCGCCTAACAATATATTATATGTCATTATGTGCATATTGAATTGTTACTAATTGTCGTGTATTATAATCTGTTTTGGTCTATATCTTAAGAACCATTTAACATATTTTCACGAAATAAAGCTCAAACTCGAGTACCAGCACTTCTCTCATAGCGGTCGCAAACCCGGGTCCCTATGGCTGAAAAAAGTACCTTATCCTGTACCATGTTTGTTACTACTTTATTCTTTTTTTCAAAATAACGCATATTTCACTGCATTTCCCTACACTGACACACCACTAGGTTGCTTGCATATGACACCCGAGGATCACATATGCGTATTTTTACGTAACACAAAGAGAAACTACCTAATTCTATCAAACTTATATATTTTTCTGAAATCGAAGTGTTATTTTGTCTTCTGCAGCGCTATATTTTGATGCACCCTGTATATATATTTTCGATGTGAGAACAAAATATGTTGTTTTCATATTCTACACATCAGGATATGTACGAAAAGCAAAAATTAGCAGAATAAAAATAAAATAATGAAGTTAGAAACATATATTCTACATGAACGACTTTAACCCTTACCTTTTCAATGAGATCACATGACGCACACCTTCTGTCAAAAATTGATTCCAATTACCACGGAGCTATTCAATTTTGTTTTAATTTTCTTATTTCACGTAAAAATGTTGGCTGGCAACCGCCTAACAATATATTATATGTCATTATGAGCATATTGAATTGTTACTAATTTTCGTGTATTATAATCTGTTTTGGTTTATATCTTAAGAACCATTTAACATATTTTCACGAAATAAAGCTCAAACTCGAGTACCAGCACTTATCTTATAGCGGTCGCAAACCCGGGTCCCTATGGCTGAAACAAAGTACCTTATTCTCTACCATGTTCTTTACTACTTTATTCTTTTTTTCAAAATAACGCATATTTCACTGCATTTCCCTACACTGACACACCACTAAGTTGCTTGCATATGACACCCGAGGATCACATATGCGTATTTTTACGTAACACAAAGAGAAACTACCTAATTATATCAAACTTTTAAAATTTTCTGAAATCGAAGTTTTATCTTATCTTCTGCAACGGGTTATTTTGATGCACCCTGTATATATATTTTCAATGTTAGAACAAAAAAATGTTTTCATATTCTACACATCAGGATAGGTACGAATGGCACAAATTAGCAGGAAAAGCATAAAATAATGAAGTTAGAAACATATATTCTATATGAGCGACTATAACCCTTACCTTTTCTATGAGATCACATGACGCACACCTTCTGTCAAAAATTGATTCCAATTACCACGGAGCTATTCAATTTTGTTTTAATTTTCTTATTTCACGTAAAAATGTTGGCTGGCAACCGCCTAACAATATATTATATGTCATTATGTGCATATTGAATTGTTACTAATTGTCGTGTATTATAATCTGTTTTGGTCTATATCTTAAGAACCATTTAACATATTTACACGAAATAAAGCTCAAACTCGAGTACCAGCACTTCTCTCATAGAGGTCGCAAACCCGGGTCCCTATGGCTGAAAAAAAGTACCTTATCCTGTACCATGTTTGTTACTACTTTATTCTTTTTTTCAAAATAACGCATATTTCACTGCATTTCCCTACACTGACACACCACTAGGTTGCTTGCATATCACATCCGAGGATCACATATGCGTATTTTTACGTAACACAAAGAGAAACTACCTAATTCTATCAAACTTATATATTTTTCTGAAATCGAAGTGTTATTTTGTCTTCTGCAGCGCTATATTTTGATGCACCCTGTATATATATTTTCGATGTCAGAACAAAATATGTTGTTTTCATATTCTACACATCAGGATAGGTAGGAAAAGCACAAATTAGCAGAATAAAAATAAAATAATGAAGTTAGAAACATATATTCTACATGAACGACTTTAACCCTTACCTTTTCAATGAGATCACATGACGCACACCTTCTGTCAAAAATTGATTCCAATTACCACGGAGCTATTCAATTTTGTTTTAATTTTCTTATTTCACGTAAAAATGTTGGCTGGCAACCGCCTAACAATATATTATATGTCATTATGTGCATATTGAATTGTTACTAATTGTCGTGTATTAAAATCTGTTTTGGTCTATATCTTAAGAACCATTTAACATATTTTCACGAAATAAAGCTCAAACTCGAGTACCAGCACTTCTCTCATAGCGGTCGCAAACCCGGGTCCCTATGGCTGAAACAAAGTACCTTATTCTCTACCATGTTTGTTACTACTTTATTCTTTTTTTCAAAATAACGCATATTTCATTGCATTTCCATACACTGACACACCACTAGGTTGCTTGCATATGACACCCGAGGATCACATATGCGTATTTTTACGTAACACAAAGAGAAACTACCTAATTCTATCAAACTTATATATTTTTCTGAAATCGAAGTGTTATTTTGTCTTCTGCAGCGCTATATTTTGATGCACCCTGTATATATATTATCGATGTCAGAACAAAATATGTTGTTTTCATATTCTACACATCAGGATAGGTAGGAAAAGCACAAATTAGCAGAATAAAAATAAAATAATGAAGTTAGAAACATATATTCTACATGAACGACTTTAACCCTTACCTTTTCAATGAGATCACATGACGCACACCTTCTGTCAAAAATTGATTCCAATTACCACGGAGCTATTCAATTTTGTTTTAATTTTCTTATTTCACGTAAAAATGTTGGCTGGCAACCGCCTAACAATATGTCATTATGTGCATATTGAATTGTTACTAATTGTCGTGTATTATAATCTGTTTTGGTCTATATCTTAAGAACCATTTAACATATTTTCACGAAATAAAGCTCAAACTCGAGTACCAGCATTTCTCTCATAGAGGTCGCAAACCCGGGTCCCTATGGCTGAAAAAAAGTACCTTATCCTGTACCATGTTTGTTACTACTTTATTCTTTTTTTCAAAATAACGCATATTTCACTGCATTTCCCTACACTGACACACCACTAGGTTGCTTGCATATGACACCCGAGGATCACATATGCGTATTTTTACGTAACACAAAGAGAAACTACCTAATTCTATCAAACTTATATATTTTTCTGAAATCGAAGTCTTATTTTGTCTTCTGCAGCGCTATATTTTGATGCACTCTGTATATATATTTTCAATGTCAGAACAAAATATGTTGTTTTCATATTCTACACATCAGGATATGTACGAAAAGCACAAATTAGCAGAATAAAAATAAAATAATGAAGTTAGAAACATATATTCTACATGAACGACTTTAACCCTTACCTTTTCAATGAGATCACATGACGCACACCTTCTGTCGAAAATTTATTCAAATTACCACGGAGCTATTCAATTTTGTTTTAATTTTCTTATTTCACGTAAAAATGTTGGCTGGCAACCGCCTAACAATATATTATATGTCATTATGTGCATATTGAATTGTTACTAATTGTCGTGTATTATAATCTGTTTTGGTCTATATCTTAAGAACCATTTAACATATTTTCACGAAATAAAGCTCAAACTCGAGTACCAGCACTTCTCTCATAACGGTCGCAAACCCGGGTCCCTATGGCTGAAAAAAAGTACGTTATCCTGTACCATGTTTGTTACTACTTTATTCTTCTTTTCAAAATAACACATATTTCACTGCATTTCCCTACACTGACACACCACTAGGTTGCTTGCATATGACACCCGAGGATCACATATGCGTATTTTTACGTAACACAAAGAGAAACTACCTAATTCTATCAAACTTATATATTTTTGTGAAATCGAAGTGTTATTTTGTCTTCTGCAGTGCTATATTATGATGCACCCTGTATATACCCGCTATATTTTCGATGTGAGAACAAAATATGTTGTTTTCATATTCTACACATCAGGATATGTTCGAAAAGCACAAATTAGAAGAATAAAAATAAAATAATGAAGTTAGAAACATATATTCTACATGAACGACTTTAACCCTTACCTTTTCAATGAGATCACATGACGCACACCTTCTGTCAAAAATTGATTCCAATTACCACGGAGCTATTCAATTTTGTTTTAATTTTCTTATTTCACGTAAAAATGTTGGCTGGCAATCGCCTAACAATATATTATATGTCATTATGTGCATATTGAATTGTTACTAATTGTCGTGTATTATAATCTGTTTTGGTCTATATCTTAAGAACCATTTAACATATTTTCACGAAATAAAGCTCAAACTCGAGTACCAGCACTTCTCTCATAGCGGTCGCAAACCCGGGTCCCTATGGCTGAAAAAAGTACCTTATCCTGTACCATGTTTGTTACTACTTTATTCTTTTTTTCAAAATAACGCATATTTCACTGCATTTCCCTACACTGACACACCACTAGGTTGCTTGCATATGACACCCGAGGATCACATATGCGTATTTTTACGTAACACAAAGAGAAACTACCTAATTCTATCAAACTTATATATTTTTCTGAAATCGAAGTGTTATTTTGTCTTCTGCAGCGCTATATTTTGATGCACCCTGTATATATATTTTCGATGTCAGAACAAAATATGTTGTTTTCATATTCTACACATCAGGATATGTACGAAAAGCAAAAATTAGCAGAATAAAAATAAAATAATGAAGTTAGAAACATATATTCTACATGAACGACTTTAACCCTTACCTTTTCAATGAGATCACATGACGCACACCTTCTGTCAAAAATTGATTCCAATTACCACGGAGCTATTCAATTTTGTTTTAATTTTCTTATTTCACGTAAAAATGTTGGCTGGCAACCGCCTAACAATATATTATATGTCATTATGAGCATATTGAATTGTTACTAATTTTCGTGTATTATAATCTGTTTTGGTTTATATCTTAAGAACCATTTAACATATTTTCACGAAATAAAGCTCAAACTCGAGTACCAGCACTTATCTTATAGCGGTCGCAAACCCGGGTCCCTATGGCTGAAACAAAGTACCTTATTCTCTACCATGTTCTTTACTACTTTATTCTTTTTTTCAAAATAACGCATATTTCACTGCATTTCCCTACACTGACACACCACTAAGTTGCTTGCATATGACACCCGAGAATCACATATGCGTATTTTTACGTAACACAAAGAGAAACTACCAAATTATATCAAACTTTTAAAATTTTCTGAAATCGAAGTTTTATCTTATCTTCTGCAACGGGTTATTTTGATGCACCCTGTATATATATTTTCAATGTTAGAACAAAAAAAATGTTTTCATATTCTACACATCAGGATAGGTACGAAAGGCACAAATTAGCAGAAAAAGCATAAAATAATGAAGTTAGAAACATATATTCTATATGAGCGACTATAACCCTTACCTTTTCTATGAGATCACATGACGCACACCTTCTGTCAAAAATTGATTCCAATTACCACGGAGCTATTCAATTTTGTTTTAATTTTCTTATTTCACGTAAAAATGTTGGCTGGCAACCGCATAACAATATATTATATGTCATTATGTGCATATTGAATTGTTACTAATTGTCGTGTATTATAATCTGTTTTGGTCTATATCTTAAGAACCATTTAACATATTTTCACGAAATAAAGCTCAAACTCGAGTACCAGCATTTCTCTCATAGAGGTCGCAAACCCGGGTCCCTATGGCTGAAAAATGTACCTTATCCTGTACCATGTTTGTTACTACTTTATTCGTTTTTTCAAAATAACGCATATTTCCCTGCATTTCCCTACACTGACACACAACTAGGTTGCTTGCATATGACACCCGAGGATCACATATGCGTATTTTTACGTAACACAAAGAGAAACTACCTAATTCTATCAAACTTATATATTTTTCTGAAATCGAAGTCTTATTTTGTCTTCTGCAGCGCTATATTTTGATGCACTCTGTATATATATTTTCGATGTCAGAACAAAATATGTTGTTTTCATATTCTACACATCAGGATATGTACGAAAAGCACAAATTAGCAGAATAAAAATAAAATAATGAAGTTAGAAACATATATTCTACATGAACGACTTTAACCCTTACCTTTTCAATGAGATCACATGACGCACACCTTCTGTCGAAAATTGATTCCAATTACCACGGAGCTATTCAATTTTGTTTTAATTTTCTTATTTCACGTAAAAATGTTGGCTGGCAACCGCCTAACAATATATTATATGTCATTATGTGCATATTGAATTGTTACTAATTGTCGTGTATTATAATCTGTTTTGGTCTATATCTTAAGAACCATTTAACATATTTTCACGAAATAAAGCTCAAACTCGAGTACCAGCACTTCTCTCATAACGGTCGCAAACCCGGGTCCCTATGGCTGAAAAAAAGTACGTTATCCTGTACCATGTTTGTTACTACTTTATTCTTTTTTTCAAAATAACACATATTTCACTGCATTTCCCTACACTGACACACCACTAGGTTGCTTGCATATGACACCCGAGGATCACATATGCGTATTTTTACGTAACACAAAGAGAAACTACCTAATTATATCAAACTTTTAAAATTTTCTGAAATCGAAGTTTTATCTTATCTTCTGCAACGGGTTATTTTGATGCACCCTGTATATATATTTTCAATGTTAGAACAAAAAAATGTTTTCATATTCTACACATCAGGATAGGTACGAATGGCACAAATTAGAAGGAAAAGCATAAAATAATGAAGTTAGAAACATATATTCTATATGAGCGACTATAACCCTTACCTTTTCTATGAGATCACATGACGCACACCTTCTGTCAAAAATTGATTCCAATTACCACGGAGCTATTCAATTTTGTTTTAATTTTCTTATTTCACGTAAAAATGTTGGCTGGCAACCGCCTAACAATATATTATATGTCATTATGTGCATATTGAATTGTTACTAATTGTCGTGTATTATAATCTGTTTTGGTCTATATCTTAAGAACCATTTAACATATTTACACGAAATAAAGCTCAAACTCGAGTACCAGCACTTCTCTCATAGAGGTCGCAAACCCGGGTCCCTATGGCTGAAAAAAAGTACCTTATCCTGTACCATGTTTGTTACTACTTTATTCTTTTTTTCAAAATAACGCATATTTCACTGCATTTCCCTACACTGACACACCACTAGGTTGCTTGCATATCACACCCGAGGATCACATATGCGTATTTTTACGTAACACAAAGAGAAACTACCTAATTCTATCAAACTTATATATTTTTCTGAAATCGAAGTGTTATTTTGTCTTCTGCAGCGCTATATTTTGATGCACCCTGTATATATATTTTCGATGTCAGAACAAAATATGTTGTTTTCATATTCTACACATCAGGATAGGTAGGAAAAGCACAAATTAGCAGAATAAAAATAAAATAATGAAGTTAGAAACATATATTCTACATGAACGACTTTAACCCTTACCTTTTCAATGAGATCACATGACGCACACCTTCTGTCAAAAATTGATTCCAATTACCACGGAGCTATTCAATTTTGTTTTAATTTTCTTATTTCACGTAAAAATGTTGGCTGGCAACCGCATAACAATATATTATATGTCATTATGTGCATATTGAATTGTTACTAATTGTAGTGTATTATAATGTGTTTTGGTCTATATCTTAAGAACCATTTAACATATTTTCACGAAATAAAGCTCAAACTCGAGTACCAGCACTTCTCTCATAACGGTCGCAAACCCGGGTCCCTATGGCTGAAAAAAAGTACGTTATCCTGTACCATGTTTGTTACTACTTTATTCTTCTTTTCAAAATAACACATATTTCACTGCATTTCCCTACACTGACACACCACTAGGTTGCTTGCATATGACACCCGAGGATCACATATGCGTATTTTTACGTAACACAAAGAGAAACTACCTAATTCTATCAAACCTATATATTTTTGTGAAATCGAAGTGTTATTTTGTCTTCTGCAGTGCTATATTATGATGCACCCTGTATATACCCGCTATATTTTCGATGTGAGAACAAAATATGTTGTTTTCATATTCTACACATCAGGATATGTTCGAAAAGCACAAATTAGAAGAATAAAAATAAAATAATGAAGTTAGAAACATATATTCTACATGAACGACTTTAACCCTTACCTTTTCAATGAGATCACATGACGCACACCTTCTGTCAAAAATTGATTCCAATTACCACGGAGCTATTCAATTTTGTTTTAATTTTCTTATTTCACGTAAAAATGTTGGCTGGCAATCGCCTAACAATATATTATATGTCATTATGTGCATATTGAATTGTTACTAATTGTCGTGTATTATAATCTGTTTTGGTCTATATCTTAAGAACCATTTAACATATTTTCACGAAATAAAGCTCAAACTCGAGTACCAGCACTTCTCTCATAGCGGTCGCAAACCCGGGTCCCTATGGCTGAAAAAAGTACCTTATCCTGTACCATGTTTGTTACTACTTTATTCTTTTTTTCAAAATAACGCATATTTCACTGCATTTCCCTACACTGACACACCACTAGGTTGCTTGCATATGACACCCGAGGATCACATATGCGTATTTTTACGTAACACAAAGAGAAACTACCTAATTCTATCAAACTTATATATTTTTCTGAAATCGAAGTGTTATTTTGTCTTCTGCAGCGCTATATTTTGATGCACCCTGTATATATATTTTCGATGTGAGAACAAAATATGTTGTTTTCATATTCTACACATCAGGATATGTACGAAAAGCAAAAATTAGCAGAATAAAAATAAAATAATGAAGTTAGAAACATATATTCTACATGAACGACTTTAACCCTTACCTTTTCAATGAGATCACATGACGCACACCTTCTGTCAAAAATTGATTCCAATTACCACGGAGCTATTCAATTTTGTTTTAATTTTCTTATTTCACGTAAAAATGTTGGCTGGCAACCGCCTAACAATATATTATATGTCATTATGAGCATATTGAATTGTTACTAATTTTCGTGTATTATAATCTGTTTTGGTTTATATCTTAAGAACCATTTAACATATTTTCACGAAATAAAGCTCAAACTCGAGTACCAGCACTTATCTTATAGCGGTCGCAAACCCGGGTCCCTATGGCTGAAACAAAGTACCTTATTCTCTACCATGTTCTTTACTACTTTATTCTTTTTTTCAAAATAACGCATATTTCACTGCATTTCCCTACACTGACACACCACTAAGTTGCTTGCATATGACACCCGAGAATCACATATGCGTATTTTTACGTAACACAAAGAGAAACTACCAAATTATATCAAACTTTTAAAATTTTCTGAAATCGAAGTTTTATCTTATCTTCTGCAACGGGTTATTTTGATGCACCCTGTATATATATTTTCAATGTTAGAACAAAAAAAATGTTTTCATATTCTACACATCAGGATAGGTACGAAAGGCACAAATTAGCAGAAAAAGCATAAAATAATGAAGTTAGAAACATATATTCTATATGAGCGACTATAACCCTTACCTTTTCTATGAGATCACATGACGCACACCTTCTGTCAAAAATTGATTCCAATTACCACGGAGCTATTCAATTTTGTTTTAATTTTCTTATTTCACGTAAAAATGTTGGCTGGCAACCGCATAACAATATATTATATGTCATTATGTGCATATTGAATTGTTACTAATTGTCGTGTATTATAATCTGTTTTGGTCTATATCTTAAGAACCATTTAACATATTTTCACGAAATAAAGCTCAAACTCGAGTACCAGCATTTCTCTCATAGAGGTCGCAAACCCGGGTCCCTATGGCTGAAAAATGTACCTTATCCTGTACCATGTTTGTTACTACTTTATTCGTTTTTTCAAAATAACGCATATTTCCCTGCATTTCCCTACACTGACACACAACTAGGTTGCTTGCATATGACACCCGAGGATCACATATGCGTATTTTTACGTAACACAAAGAGAAACTACCTAATTCTATCAAACTTATATATTTTTCTGAAATCGAAGTCTTATTTTGTCTTCTGCAGCGCTATATTTTGATGCACTCTGTATATATATTTTCGATGTCAGAACAAAATATGTTGTTTTCATATTCTACACATCAGGATATGTACGAAAAGCACAAATTAGCAGAATAAAAATAAAATAATGAAGTTAGAAACATATATTCTACATGAACGACTTTAACCCTTACCTTTTCAATGAGATCACATGACGCACACCTTCTGTCGAAAATTGATTCCAATTACCACGGAGCTATTCAATTTTGTTTTAATTTTCTTATTTCACGTAAAAATGTTGGCTGGCAACCGCCTAACAATATATTATATGTCATTATGTGCATATTGAATTGTTACTAATTGTCGTGTATTATAATCTGTTTTGGTCTATATCTTAAGAACCATTTAACATATTTTCACGAAATAAAGCTCAAACTCGAGTACCAGCACTTCTCTCATAACGGTCGCAAACCCGGGTCCCTATGGCTGAAAAAAAGTACGTTATCCTGTACCATGTTTGTTACTACTTTATTCTTTTTTTCAAAATAACACATATTTCACTGCATTTCCCTACACTGACACACCACTAGGTTGCTTGCATATGACACCCGAGGATCACATATGCGTATTTTTACGTAACACAAAGAGAAACTACCTAATTATATCAAACTTTTAAAATTTTCTGAAATCGAAGTTTTATCTTATCTTCTGCAACGGGTTATTTTGATGCACCCTGTATATATATTTTCAATGTTAGAACAAAAAAATGTTTTCATATTCTACACATCAGGATAGGTACGAATGGCACAAATTAGCAGGAAAAGCATAAAATAATGAAGTTAGAAACATATATTCTATATGAGCGACTATAACCCTTACCTTTTCTATGAGATCACATGACGCACACCTTCTGTCAAAAATTGATTCCAATTACCACGGAGCTATTCAATTTTGTTTTAATTTTCTTATTTCACGTAAAAATGTTGGCTGGCAACCGCCTAACAATATATTATATGTCATTATGTGCATATTGAATTGTTACTAATTGTCGTGTATTATAATCTGTTTTGGTCTATATCTTAAGAACCATTTAACATATTTACACGAAATAAAGCTCAAACTCGAGTACCAGCACTTCTCTCATAGAGGTCGCAAACCCGGGTCCCTATGGCTGAAAAAAAGTACCTTATCCTGTACCATGTTTGTTACTACTTTATTCTTTTTTTCAAAATAACGCATATTTCACTGCATTTCCCTACACTGACACACCACTAGGTTGCTTGCATATCACACCCGAGGATCACATATGCGTATTTTTACGTAACACAAAGAGAAACTACCTAATTCTATCAAACTTATATATTTTTCTGAAATCGAAGTGTTATTTTGTCTTCTGCAGCGCTATATTTTGATGCACCCTGTATATATATTTTCGATGTCAGAACAAAATATGTTGTTTTCATATTCTACACATCAGGATAGGTAGGAAAAGCACAAATTAGCAGAATAAAAATAAAATAATGAAGTTAGAAACATATATTCTACATGAACGACTTTAACCCTTACCTTTTCAATGAGATCACATGACGCACACCTTCTGTCAAAAATTGATTCCAATTACCACGGAGCTATTCAATTTTGTTTTAATTTTCTTATTTCACGTAAAAATGTTGGCTGGCAACCGCCTAACAATATATTATATGTCATTATGTGCATATTGAATTGTTACTAATTGTCGTGTATTAAAATCTGTTTTGGTCTATATCTTAAGAACCATTTAACATATTTTCACGAAATAAAGCTCAAACTCGAGTACCAGCACTTCTCTCATAGCGGTCGCAAACCCGGGTCCCTATGGCTGAAACAAAGTACCTTATTCTCTACCATGTTTGTTACTACTTTATTCTTTTTTTCAAAATAACGCATATTTCATTGCATTTCCATACACTGACACACCACTAGGTTGCTTGCATATGACACCCGAGGATCACATATGCGTATTTTTACGTAACACAAAGAGAAACTACCTAATTCTATCAAACTTATATATTTTTCTGAAATCGAAGTGTTATTTTGTCTTCTGCAGCGCTATATTTTGATGCACCCTGTATATATATTATCGATGTCAGAACAAAATATGTTGTTTTCATATTCTACACATCAGGATAGGTAGGAAAAGCACAAATTAGCAGAATAAAAATAAAATAATGAAGTTAGAAACATATATTCTACATGAACGACTTTAACCCTTACCTTTTCAATGAGATCACATGACGCACACCTTCTGTCAAAAATTGATTCCAATTACCACGGAGCTATTCAATTTTGTTTTAATTTTCTTATTTCACGTAAAAATGTTGGCTGGCAACCGCCTAACAATATGTCATTATGTGCATATTGAATTGTTACTAATTGTCGTGTATTATAATCTGTTTTGGTCTATATCTTAAGAACCATTTAACATATTTTCACGAAATAAAGCTCAAACTCGAGTACCAGCATTTCTCTCATAGAGGTCGCAAACCCGGGTCCCTATGGCTGAAAAAAAGTACCTTATCCTGTACCATGTTTGTTACTACTTTATTCTTTTTTTCAAAATAACGCATATTTCACTGCATTTCCCTACACTGACACACCACTAGGTTGCTTGCATATGACACCCGAGGATCACATATGCGTATTTTTACGTAACACAAAGAGAAACTACCTAATTCTATCAAACTTATATATTTTTCTGAAATCGAAGTCTTATTTTGTCTTCTGCAGCGCTATATTTTGATGCACTCTGTATATATATTTTCAATGTCAGAACAAAATATGTTGTTTTCATATTCTACACATCAGGATATGTACGAAAAGCACAAATTAGCAGAATAAAAATAAAATAATGAAGTTAGAAACATATATTCTACATGAACGACTTTAACCCTTACCTTTTCAATGAGATCACATGACGCACACCTTCTGTCGAAAATTTATTCAAATTACCACGGAGCTATTCAATTTTGTTTTAATTTTCTTATTTCACGTAAAAATGTTGGCTGGCAACCGCCTAACAATATATTATATGTCATTATGTGCATATTGAATTGTTACTAATTGTCGTGTATTATAATCTGTTTTGGTCTATATCTTAAGAACCATTTAACATATTTTCACGAAATAAAGCTCAAACTCGAGTACCAGCACTTCTCTCATAACGGTCGCAAACCCGGGTCCCTATGGCTGAAAAAAAGTACGTTATCCTGTACCATGTTTGTTACTACTTTATTCTTCTTTTCAAAATAACACATATTTCACTGCATTTCCCTACACTGACACACCACTAGGTTGCTTGCATATGACACCCGAGGATCACATATGCGTATTTTTACGTAACACAAAGAGAAACTACCTAATTCTATCAAACTTATATATTTTTGTGAAATCGAAGTGTTATTTTGTCTTCTGCAGTGCTATATTATGATGCACCCTGTATATACCCGCTATATTTTCGATGTGAGAACAAAATATGTTGTTTTCATATTCTACACATCAGGATATGTACGAAAAGCACAAATTAGCAGAATAAAAATAAAATAATGAAGTTAGAAACATATATTCTACATGAACGACTTTAACCCTTACCTTTTCAATGAGATCACATGACGCACACCTTCTGTCGAAAATTGATTCCAATTACCACGGAGCTATTCAATTTTGTTTTAATTTTCTTATTTCACGTAAAAATGTTGGCTGGCAACCGCCTAACAATATATTATATGTCATTATGTGCATATTGAATTGTTACTAATTGTCGTGTATTATAATCTGTTTTGGTCTATATCTTAAGAACCATTTAACATATTTTCACGAAATAAAGCTCAAACTCGAGTACCAGCACTTCTCTCATAACGGTCGCAAACCCGGGTCCCTATGGCTGAAAAAAAGTACGTTATCCTGTACCATGTTTGTTACTACTTTATTCTTTTTTTCAAAATAACACATATTTCACTGCATTTCCCTACACTGACACACCACTAGGTTGCTTGCATATGACACCCGAGGATCACATATGCGTATTTTTACGTAACACAAAGAGAAACTACCTAATTATATCAAACTTTTAAAATTTTCTGAAATCGAAGTTTTATCTTATCTTCTGCAACGGGTTATTTTGATGCACCCTGTATATATATTTTCAATGTTAGAACAAAAAAATGTTTTCATATTCTACACATCAGGATAGGTACGAATGGCACAAATTAGCAGGAAAAGCATAAAATAATGAAGTTAGAAACATATATTCTATATGAGCGACTATAACCCTTACCTTTTCTATGAGATCACATGACGCACACCTTCTGTCAAAAATTGATTCCAATTACCACGGAGCTATTCAATTTTGTTTTAATTTTCTTATTTCACGTAAAAATGTTGGCTGGCAACCGCCTAACAATATATTATATGTCATTATGTGCATATTGAATTGCTACTAATTGTCGTGTATTATAATCTGTTTTGGTCTATATCTTAAGAACCATTTAACATATTTACACGAAATAAAGCTCAAACTCGAGTACCAGCACTTCTCTCATAGAGGTCGCAAACCCGGGTCCCTATGGCTGAAAAAAAGTACCTTATCCTGTACCATGTTTGTTACTACTTTATTCTTTTTTTCAAAATAACGCATATTTCACTGCATTTCCCTACACTGACACACCACTAGGTTGCTTGCATATCACACCCGAGGATCACATATGCGTATTTTTACGTAACACAAAGAGAAACTACCTAATTCTATCAAACTTATATATTTTTCTGAAATCGAAGTGTTATTTTGTCTTCTGCAGCGCTATATTTTGATGCACCCTGTATATATATTTTCGATGTCAGAACAAAATATGTTGTTTTCATATTCTACACATCAGGATAGGTAGGAAAAGCACAAATTAGCAGAATAAAAATAAAATAATGAAGTTAGAAACATATATTCTACATGAACGACTTTAACCCTTACCTTTTCAATGAGATCACATGACGCACACCTTCTGTCAAAAATTGATTCCAATTACCACGGAGCTATTCAATTTTGTT